>NC_025704.1:21913284-21919272 GCF_000633955.1 Camelina sativa | reverse complement strand
GGATACTGGTAGCCCCATCAACAATAGCAACCTCCCGCTTCTCAGTTGGGGCCTGCTCACCCTGCACACTTGTGTCCGGAGCACCCCCCGCACTCGTTCCTCCTAAAACCTCCGTAACAGCCTCCTTTGCCTGCCCCTCTTCCACAGCCTCCTTTGTCAGCCCCTCTGGACGCAAGGGATCCGGCAGCCCCGGCGGAGTATCCTCCGGCGGCATCAAAACGTGGGTAGAAAGAGAAAACCCTAAATCGCCTTTTTTGTCGCCACAGAGGAAAACGGTGCGTTTTACATGTGAAATACACTTACATTTGACACCACTATTTCTGGGTTCGTCGGGTTTGTTTTAATTCGCGATTTTGGTTTGGTTGGTTTGGTTTAGTTATCTAAACCGAGTATATAAGTGGAGAAGCGATGAATTAAGGGTTTGTTGGTGTGTCTTGTCGCCGTTTGCAGAGGAAAAAGAGAGAAAGGAGAGAACTTGTGGTTTTTGAGATTTTGGCTTGTTCTTGGGGTTTTTGGTGAGATATGTAGCTGTAGAAGGGAGAGTTGTTGCTGGGAACAAAGGAGAAGCTTGTGAAGGTGTTGTTTCCACCGTTTCTCAACCCAATCTTCTTGTAAAAGAGGTGAGTGCTTGACCATGGTTGATCTAAGCATGAGATATCTTTTGTTTGGGTTGTTCTTTGTTGCTTGTGTGTTTTGCTTGCTAGGGTTCGTTGTTTTTGTGTTTCCCATAGGTTCCCGAGGTGTTTGGATGAGCTTGGGACGGTTTTGAGATTATTTGAAACGGAGGATCGACGTTCGTGTTCGTGCAGTTTGCGTGGTGTCGATCGACACCATGTTGTTCTAGCATCGATCGACACCGACTAAGCGTCGGTCGACACCAGTCTCATCCAAGACTTGTTTTCCTGGTTTGATGTGTTGTTTGTATTTTGTTTGCTTGCTTAAACATGAGAGTCTCAGATGCTTGTGTGTATAACCTAGTAGATGGGAGGACGGCCTCACTAAGTATTTATGATAATACTTACACATTTCAATTGTTGTTTGTGGTGTGCAGGTAAAGGTAAAGTGTGATCGTGGAATCAAAGCGATGAGGAGGAGGATGTTCTAGAGACTTGATTGATTGTGGTCTAGCTCTTGTTAGGTTGCTAGTGTTGAGTTGATAGAACATTGTAGGATGTTGGAACTTGGTTATTTCATTGTTGGTGATTGGATTGTTATTGTTGGAATTCTTATTGGTTTAATGGAATTGTTTTGTTATCCGCTGTTGTTGATTGTTGCTAGGTTGTTAGTGGGTATGGGACCACTAGTCAATTAATTGTTTTAATTTTGTCATTATAATTTTAAAAACAATTATTAAAAAGAGAAAATTAAACGCTCTTAGTGTACTTATTTACCAAGAAAATAAACTCTTTCTCATTAATTATTTTAGTTCTTTAATATGTTATGATAGTTACGTTATGTTTTCAATTACATATAAATAGCTTATGTAGCTTTGTGTCTATAATATCAAATACAAAACACTCGGAGCACTCCTCTTTGGACAGCTAGCAACCTTGTGATCCTTGCTCCTACAACCGAAGCAACTCGCACCACTCGGCCTCAGGATAGCCTCCCACCTCCTCTTGGTTCCATGCGCAGGCTTGCCACCCTTGCTAGAGCCTCAATGATGCTGAGCCTTACTAGGCTGAACTGCTGGACTAACCGCCACTATCTATGCCCAGATGTCCTCCTCGATCTCTACCGCAGTCTCAACCAGCTCTACACGCGTAGTATAACTCCGTCCTCTACAGTGAATCCTCAAATCATCACGTAGGGCCCTCAAAAACCTCCTGATCTGAGCCTCTTCAGACTCCATAGCCCGACCCCCATACCTCAGAAGTTGACTGAACTCCAAGTCAAGCTCTCGTACTGACCGAGTCCCCTGAGCTATGATAACTCTCTAATTTACATGTTTTAAGCATCCTTTTTTGTCCATATTTTGCATTGTTTATACCCTTACCTTAGCATTTTTAGGTTATTAACTGTAAGAATTCGCATTTAGGCCATTTAGGGTGTTGCATTCTTGTATTTGCATACTTTGGATGAAAACAGGTGCTTTAGAGCCTAAAATGGGGGAAAACAAGGTCAAATCTGAGCATGTACCCGAAGGAGCTATTGAGCAGGAAGAACAGTCCAAACCCCAACCTGATCGAGGAGGATCGAAGAGAAGGAAGAACAACCCGAAGACCTACCGGAGGAGTAACCCGACCTCATTCTTGTGCACCCCATCGAGCAGACCCTTGGGCAGAACTGGGAAGCTAGGTCAAAGGGGTTTCCATATATAAACACTACAAGAAAACAAGCCAATAGCGACTACACTATTAGTCATTATTTAGTCGCTAAAAGGTGTGTTACGACTAAACAGCGACTAAAACCAGTAGTCGCTAACCGAGAGTCGCTAAAAATTATAGTCGTAATTTTAGTCGCCAAATGGCGACTACATTACGACAATATTTTGTAGTCGTAAATGAGTCGTAAATTAGTCGTAATGTAGTCACTAAGTTAGTGACTAGTTTACGACTACATTAAGACTATTTGTATAGTCGTAATGTACTCGTCAATTAGTCACTAAATGTAGTGACTACTTTACGACTAATTTACGATTATGTGTTTAAATAATATTATATATAAATATTTATAAATATTTATATTATAAATATTTATTTTGATTTATCTTAAATTTTATATTTGAATTTTGTTTTACAAATTCTCTTTAATTGGATTTACATCTAATTCTTATATTTGAACAATTATAAAAATAACTACAATTAATATTACATAAACAAAACACATCTTAAGTATCATCATATTCATTACAACCCAAGTTCAAAAGATAACAAAAAGAAAGAAACATCATATTCATTACAACCCCAAGTTCAAAAGATAACAAAAAGAAAAAACATTGATCAAGAAAACAACAAGAAAGGCTTCTTCCAATCGTTTCCCAAGTTAGGCTTCGTCTGCTTGTATCCTTCTCAAATCTGGAATTGATCCCTGTTATAACACAATACCTTAAGGTTCTGTCAAGTTGAAAAAATGAAGGTACAAAGAAAAAGAAATGATCCCAGATGATTGTATAAGATGAGCTAGAAGTGAAGAGTACCTTAAGCAGATGTTGATGGAGTTGGAGTTGTCTCTTTAGCTGAATGGCTTGCAACAAACTTCTGAAACCGCGGATCACATTCCCTCAGAAAATCTTCCACGATGGAGAATTGGTCAATCTTGCCGTTCTGGGCAGCAATAACTTTGGATTGCGCAGCAAGTTCTGCATCACGCCGCTGCAGTTGAGCAGCCTGTTCTTCATCATGCGCAGCAAGCCGCTCCAGTTGAGCAGCCTGTTCTTCTATCATGCGTTGAGCTTTCTTCAACTGTTCTTCGAGAGCCACAAAGGTAGATGAGCCACATGCTTGCTTATGCGTTCCATTGACAAGGCAGTCCTTGAGGCTTCCAACTCCATAAGGTGTTCCTCTTGAATCCTTCTCAGTGGACTTGAAAATAAGAGAAAAGTGGAGGTTAGAGGATGACAAATTAAACTCCAAGACTATAAATGTGTATTGGTTTTTTAAAAAAGTTACCTCCAGGAAAATTTCTGTATATTCTTCTGTTGTGAGGTCCCGTGGCCGTGATTCTCCATCTGACACAGCAAAAGACTCTGCCTCGAGCTGAGACAACCTCTCTTGAACAGTCTTCTCATATGTCCCTGCAATCTTTTCTGCCTTCCGATCAACATATGTACCATCAGGCTTTGTATGTGCCTTGATGAAAACCTCACCAAGTCGGACTTCTCTTCCCAATTCCTCAACCTGCAATGTTATAAGAGATTAACTTTAAAAAATAACAGTTAAGTAAGAATAACAGTTAAATAACAGAGTAAATAACACTTAACCATTTCGTCTTGAAGCTGTTGATAAGACTTTGGCCCTGAGAGGTGGACATGAGGACCTAGGCCGTTACGGTCAGACATACGGGCCTGAGAGTAGGTTTTACTCTTTTGTTGTGCTTCTTCAGTGTCCCAGTAATCCTCCATCGTGCTCCAGAGAGTGTCTCCAATCCAGGTTGGTTGAACTCGACTAGTCCTCACATTGCTAACCATGTCTTTGATCCGCTTTTGACAGATTTTCTCAAAATAAGCTTGAACAGTTCCGGTTATCAAAGGATCCCAGGTGTGGGTTTTCTAGAAAAAAGGAGCTATTGTTAGTGAAAAGAAGACATGTAAAGCTATGTGACATAAGGCTTATTGTAAGTGAAAAGAAGACATGTGACATATATCCTTACCGCGAACTCAATGAAGTATCTCTCTTGTTTGTCCCGCGGCACACATGTCCAGCTGTAGAAGGGACCTTCGAATTTGTTTAGAAGAATTTTAGTAATCTTCCGAACAAGTTTTGACCCTTTGTCACGAGTAAACCTCGAAAAGAAACAATACAAGAGGCATCAGTTAATGAGTCAAAAGAAACAATACTTCAACCAGTAAACATAAACAATACTTCAACCAGTAAACATAAACATGAATCTCAATACACAAGCAATATATCATAATACACAAGCAATGAATACACAAACATGAATCTAAAGACACAATCCTAAAGACACAATAAACCAAACGAAATCATAATAAACTTACTCTCGTTATCATAATCACAATCCTAAAGACACAATAAACCAAACGAAATAAACATAAACCAAACGAAATAAACATGAATCTAAAGACACAATCCTAAAGACACAATAAACCAAACGAAATCATAATAAACGAAATAAACATGAATCTAAAGACACAATCCTAAAGACACAATCATAATCACTATCCTAAAGACACAATAAACCAAACGAAATAAACATTGACCTACAGATTTCTCTTCTAACATTCACAAAACACCATTACAAATACATGATAAGAGAGAAAAATCATACCATTGGGTGTTCGGTAAGGGTGTGGGAGAGAGGACCGTGGTGAACTTATCCCGACCTGGCACCACAAGCAGGGCATTTAGAGCCCGAACCACGTCCTCCTGGAGCTCTGGCAACACCGTAGAAGTTTCTTCTTTGAAGTTGTTGCCTTGGGACGATGGATGCGATGGATGACTACGAGTCTGATGACTACGAGCCTGAGAGCGTTGAGCTGGAGAAGGCGGAGAGTCATCTTGAAGAGTTGCATGAGTCGCTGGATTGTAGTTAACTTCTACTGAAGGAGACCGGCGTACTTGAGGTGGAGGTTGGCGAGTAACGGAGCCCTGAAATAGTTGTTGAGGCATAGGATAGTCCCGGATCTGGGATTCCGTTGAATGTCGTGGCAAAATGGGGACTTCTTCAGGTGTCTGCTGCGTAAGAGGAGCTTGGACTGCCGGCGTGAAGTCGTACTGACTGGGTAGATTAGTATGTCGTAGTCTTGACCCTCCGGGAATCTGAGAATGATTACGATCGAGTTTTCTCTTTCTTCCTCGAGCAGGCATCGTGTGATGATTGAGACAAGAGACTGAGAAGAGAGATTGAGAAGAGAGAGTGTCGATTGAGAAGAGAGATTGAGAAGAGAAAGACGATTGAGAAGAGAGAGTGTGAAGAGAGACTGTCGATTGCGGCTTTAGGGTTTGTCTCGAGGAACCCTTGTCTCGAATGAGAAGAGATAAGAAGATTAGGGTTTTTTTTTTAACGGAATGTTAATGGATTTGGGCCTAAATTGGGTAATTAACCTAGATTTGGGCCTAAATTAATGCAATGACCTTAAACAAAAAAAATTTCTAAGTTCAATAATTCTATATATAACTAAATTTAATAATTTCTAAGTTCAATAATTTCTAAATTCAATAATTTCTAAGATTAAGAATTAATTTATAAGTTTAAGATTAGAGTTTATAATATATTA
This sequence comes from Camelina sativa, assembly GCF_000633955.1. Lineage (NCBI taxonomy): Eukaryota > Viridiplantae > Streptophyta > Magnoliopsida > Brassicales > Brassicaceae > Camelina > Camelina sativa. The sequence goes on along the minus strand of NC_025704.1, from coordinate 21,913,373 downwards.
TTCTATATATAATTTCTATCTTAATTATAATAATAAATCTTCACATAAATTATTTTAGTATTTATTAATCCTTAATGAATATTGAAACA
>NC_025704.1:21905014-21911342 GCF_000633955.1 Camelina sativa | reverse complement strand
AATAAATTAATTTTATTATTATAATTTCTATCTTAATTATAATAATAAATCTTCAAATAAATTATTTTAGTACTTATTAATCCTTAATGAATATTGAAACAAAAAAAGAAATAAAGAAAAGATTCTATATATAATCTATATAGATGCTTTAAATAGAGCATATTCATAAGTCCAAATCCTATGCAAATATTGTTTGTGAATAAAAGTAAGAAAATGATAGGCTTCTTAAAACATATGTTTGTTTTCTTCTTTTACTTTTCCTTCTATATTGCCGACATGTTCTTTCGTACGACAGCTACTTAACGATCGTTTAAATGCATCGAACGGATGCATCATAACTATTCTACCCGAGAGACATCTATTGTTCTTGCAAACACTACATGGATAGAAAAACTTACCGCCATTATTCTGAACTGTATCTTGGCTACTTCCAACCGAGAATTGATCCAACCCCACTAATTCGAATTCTAATGAAAAATTTTCCGCCATTATATATATATATATATTGTGTTTTTTTTAAGAACTATATATATTTTTTTTTGGAGAAAATAAAAGTTTTTATAAAGTCAAAATTTTTTTTTTGATCTACATTTTTTTTTTTGGGGAAGGAAAGACAATTGTGTTGGAATGAGATGACAAATAGATGCAATTTGTTTTTAAAGACTACACCTATGCCACTAATAGGCGACTACTCAATATCAGTTGGCCCCCACAGAAAAACATGTTTTTTAACTGTCTTTTATGACTATTTGGCGACTACGGGGTGACTATTTAACGACTCGCCGAATGAGTCGTAGAATAGTCGCTAAATTGACAACTATATTACGACTATCTAATGTGGTCGGTAAAGTAGTGACTGTTTGGCGACTAAATTACTGTAGTCACAACATAGTCGCAAAGTGGTCACTATCTGGTCGTTATTTTTGGCGACTACAAATGTAGTCGCTACTTGTAGTCGCTAATCGACTGTTTTCTTGTAGTGAAACCCCCCTCTTCTTCCTCTCGCCAGAAGACGCTGCAGACCCTCAAACCAGAGAAAGAGAGCTTCTGAAAGAGATCTTGAGCGACTCAAACACTTTTCTATCTTTGTTAGGATTTATTTGAAACAACCTAACTTTTTTTTAATAATGATTAAATACAATATATAATTAAGCATCATATACTACTTAAACAACCAACCCACACACACAAAACCAACCAATGATAAACCGACATCCAATAACATGCACAGCGGAACATAACAATAATACAAAACCAACACAATAATATTTCTAACCATTCTATCCAGCAACCTAACATAATACTAACCAAGGTTCCAACAACATAACCAATAAATACAATAACAAACAAACGAGACCCTAGATCATCCTCCTCCTCATCGCCATGATTCCACGATCACACTTTCCCTTTTACCTGCACACCACAAACAACAATTGAGATGCGTAAGTATTATCATAAATACTTAGTGAGGCCGTCCTCCCATCTACTAGGTTATACACACAAGCATATGAGACTCTCATGTTTAAGCAAGCAAACAAAACACAAGCAATACATCAAACCAGGAAAACAAGTCTCGACCGATGCTCCACCAACTGGTGTCGACCGATGCTCCTAGAGTGTCAATCGATGCCTCTTCTGCAGACACAATCTGCGCGAACCCGAACGTTGAACTTCCGTTTCAATCCAACTCGAAACCGTCTCAAACTCACCCAAATACCTCGGGAATCTCTGGTAAACACGAAAACAACGAACCCAAGCAAGCAAACACCACAAACAACAAAGAAATACCCAAACAAAAGAGATCTCATGCTTAGATCAACCATGGTCAAGCACTCACCTCAAAACAGAAAGATTGGGTTGAGAAATCGATGGAATCAACACCTCCAGGAGCTTCTCCTTCGTTCCCAGCTTCAGCTATCCCTTCTACAGCCACAGATCTCTCCGAAACACCAAGAACAAGCCCAGAAACTCACAGAAACGTTTTCTCTCCTTTTCTCCCTTTTTCTCACTCAACGGCGACAAATTAAACTCCCAAAAACCCTTAATTCGTCGCTTAACACTTATAAATGCGATTTAGGGATTCTAATTGAACCAACCCGAACCAAACAGCAATTAAAACAAACCCGACCAAACCGAAAATCATGGTGTCGATTGACACCCACACCAAAACCACAAAACTTGGTTTGCGGATGTTACATTATTTTACTTCTTTTTGCTATCCTTTTAGATTTCTATTATGTACTCTTCTCTTCTACTCTATATTTTAATACAATGCAATTTTCGTTTATCTATGCTTTTATGTTTTCTGCAATGAATTCCAAGTAGTGAAATAAAGTTTCTAGGGATGGGATAGACGATTTTGTGTTCTTGATCGGTTAGGATGTCTTTGTTTGGTTGTTTATGTTTTATAAATTCCCTTCTAGATTGGTGTTCTTAATGCTATCAACAGACCGAGAGGTTGAGATTAGATCTAGGGTGTTTTACCATCGAGAGGTGTAGATGAAATGCTTGAATCAATCAATGATAGAGATTTACTCACTTAGCCTAAGAGATTAGATGAGTAAGAGGTTTATTGACAATAATGAATCGGTTCGTATTGCCTGCTTGGTCATGTTTCTCCAACGAAAGTTCGGTAGGGGAGTGATCAAGGTTGATTGTTTCTGTCACGAGAGTGTTTTAGCAAGATTTTAGAGATTCATTGTCTAGGGAATATTTGCTTGAGGTATGTAAGGCATCTATATTGGTCAGGGACACTTAGGAGTCGATTACCACATCCTTAGAAGCTTTAACATTTTGATTGTTTACATTTTTATTCTTTACTCGATCCCTTACCCGAACAGGTACATGATCACCTGCTTCGAGTATACCTTCGAGCTGTTCATACTTCCTTTGCTTACTCGATTACCCCACCCGATCTTGTACTCGAATGCTTGCATCGAGTGCCTATGTCGTGTGGTTTCTTGTTTATATTCTTTCTTTTATTTCTTTTAGGATTGTTAGATCAAAACCATTTCTTGCCTAGCTTGACTTGCTTGCTTCTGATCATATCTTATCTGCTAGCATAACAACCATTTGGATTGATAACCCTTTGTACTACAACTGCATAGGGAATTGATACCCTGGGTGAAAATCCTGTTATCAAGCTAGCTGAAGGAACTGCACCTCCAGCCTATCCAGTGCCTCTCTAGGAAAATACTTCCAGTTGAACTCCAAGATGAAATCAGCCCAAGACATCTCCCTCTGCACCCTCCTAGCAGTCACAGAACTCCACCACAACTGAGCATCCCCATAAAGGTTGTGGACCGCTATATCAACCCAAAACTCCTCAGGATATCTGAGAGACTAGAAGTTATGTTCCACTCTCGTCCTCCACGCATCAACACCAGTATGATCAATACCTCACGAATAATGCTTGGTACCAATATGGTTCATCTCTCTCAGCATACTCACATAACGAGAGTGAACCCCTACATCCGCAGCCACTGGCTGCTGCACCAACCCAAAACCGACATTGGCTCTTGGTGGCGACCGACACTACCCCACAGTGTCGATCGATGCCGCTTCATTGATGTCGACCGACACCAATTGGTGTCAATCGACACTACCTCTGCAACCGTGATCCGCACGAAGCCGAGACTCGAATCTCGCTCCCAAACTCCACCAAATCGCCCAATACTCAAAACACAAGCCATATACGTCCGTAGGAACCTGTAGCAATCAATCCCAGCAAGAAAAACACACAACAACAGCAACAAAAAAGCAAGAACAAGGAATCACATGCTTAGATCAGCCATGGTCATGCACTCACCTCTCTGTAGGAAGATTCTGACCAACAACAACGAATCCAACCTTCCTAGCAAGCTTCTAGATCCTTCCTAACTCCAAATCTCTGAAGAACAGTAAAGAATCTCACCAATCTCTTCTCAAAAGCTCAAGAACACTTTTTCTCTCTTTGTTTTCTCAAAAACAGCGTGTGACAAAACAAAACACGAACAAGGTCGTTTTCTTACTTCAATATCTTGGTTCAATGGTTTTCCTTAAACCAAATTGAAACAGAAATATTTGTGTGGTGAAAGGTGGATGTGTATGCAATGGTGAGATATGAATGGAATGATGGATGGGTGTTTCAATTCCCCTTATGCTATTGCAGTACAAGAGGTATCAATCCTAAATGAGTGTTTGTGAACAATTAAGATATGCATATGAATCTAAGTTAAGACAAATGTAAAGATTGTTTGTCACTAACAATCCTAGGAAGAAAATGTAAAATGCAGAAAATAAACTACAAGAACTAACAACTAGATGCAAATGAAACTGAATGATTGAAACAGTGATAAAGCAAGAACAGAAACAGAGACTACTACTAATGAACTAATGCAAGATAATTAATGAACTGAAAACTAAATGTATGCAACTGGAATGAAACAGGAATGAAACAAGACAAACACAAATCATAGACACAGAGTTCTGGGGATGAACTCGAGCAGCACTCGACCGAGTGTAGGTCGAGTGGGTGGTCGAGCTAGACTAGACGCAGAAACAGAGCAATGCAATAAAAACAGAGTAATGCTAAATCCAATCAAACAACAAGCAAGCAACAGGATTAAGACTAAGATTTCAATAAACAAAGAAGGTCCTGAGGATGGATTCATGGGATGGACTAATCATTGTGGTTATCTAACTTGGTCAACAAATCTCAAGCAAACTTTGAGCTAACCTCTAGACATATTAATCTAAGACAAGTTTCTCCCACTCTCATGGTCAAGAAACAATCAAACCTATGCAATTCTAGACTTGTTCTCACACAGTAAAGAATCTACACAAGCAGGCATTAAGCAATACATCTCAAACCAAACAAGACCTCTAATCTCTTAGCAAGCCTAATGGTAAGCTCTAGATCTAGCCTTATCTATGCTTCTTAAACATTGGTGTGATGCTAAGAAGCTTGAAATCAGATCCTAACCTCTCAGTTCAGGATCAGCATTAAGAACATCTAGCCTAGAAGAGATCTACAACAATCAAGCTTGACCAAATCACACAAACCACAAGATCAATCCATCCTAACCCATCCTCAAGATCCTAAGCAAACTACTCACAACAATACATGATGAACAAAGTCAAAAACCCAGAAAATATTGAAACTTGCATTATTAGAAAGATGAAACAAAGATCTTCAATATTGATGAAAGGATCAAACTCAAATTCTCAATATTAAGAAAGTTATGAAACCAACAATATTGAGGAATTTAGTCTTTTTCAAGTACAAGATCTAAGAAAAATAAAAGTGCAAAAAGAATAATTCCCAAAAGGGTAAAAACTAGGTTTTAGAGAATATCTAAAAAGCTGGACTCTTTTGGTGGCTGCAGGTACAAGGCTTTATATAGGAGAGGAGGTGGAAGCCCTAAAAATACTAAAAGACAAAATAGTCAACAGCTCGGTCAACTCGACCCTGTGCTCGGTCGAGTGGTTGGTCGAGCTGGCTTCTCTCGTGCAATCTCCACTCGGTCGAGTCCTCCTCAGCACACGGTCGAGTGTCTGGTCGAGTGTGCGGTCGAGTTGGACTCTGGACCTTGGTTCTTCAGCCTTAACTCCCTTGTTTCCTCCTCATGATTGCTTCACATCTCGTCAGCATTGCATCCATGCCCCTTAAGCTCCAAAATCACCTGTTTATGCATGAAAAGATGCAAATGCAATGCAACTAAACTCTAATGCATGATTTGGCCTAAAGCTTATGCAATAATGGTTAAAATGGATAGCAAAAGATGCAAAAGATGTGAATATTATAAGGGAAAACAAGGTAAAATATATAAACATCACAAACCGGTCCAAATCGATAATTAATCAAACTGGTCGAACCAGAGAATGTTGGTGTCGACCGACACCACCCTTGGTGTCGATAGACACCCTCCCCCAAAACGCACAGTTTTGGTTTGCGGGTGTTACAAAATCTCTCCTCACTGTGCTTTGGATATAATCGCCGTTGTTTTTGGAAATGCAACCATTAATGATACTTGCTGCCACGATCTTGTTCAAGAAAGAAAAGTGTTTCATGATACTCTCATTAAATATATTGCTGACAGACCAGCCTTAATTGCCCGTGAAGCACTATATTTGAAGAAGAGGGACGACTTGTGGAGTCATTTCGTTGTAATCTCTAAAACTGCTTAAATTATTTTGATTAAAAACTTGATAGTTTTATTGTAACATTTAATTTATCAAAAATATCCACTTCAGTACTTTTACAAAAAATAAAGGCAAAGTAAAACTCTTTGAAGATTTTCAAAACAACATTGTATTTCTAACAAAAAACAAAAAAGAAAAAATTATC
>NC_025704.1:21902358-21903874 GCF_000633955.1 Camelina sativa | reverse complement strand
AACAAAAAAGAAAAAATTATCTCATATGAATTTTAAACCAAAAATTCAGTTATTAATAGGATATATATTTTTGTTGACTGAATTCAATTTCCATATATATAAATATATTAAATTTACAACAACTGTATAATCCTATCAAGTTTCCTATTTTTACTATAAATAATAACATATTATTTTAGTCAATTTCAAGAAAGAGATATATATACTATTTTTATTTTTATGCTTAAGCTCTAATTCCTCCAATAAAAAAATTATAAAATTACGAAAAACTGATTAGAAAAGCGTAACAAAAAAAAATCAATTTTAAATTTGAATATGAAACAGGAACTTAAAGGGGGTTTAAACATTCGAATAAACTGCAGGTGAATCATGTAAGAAATGTATTTGTATATTAGTATTTTAACCATTGACTACTAGGGCTAAAGTTTGATTAAAGTCATTGCCCACAAGTGGATTAGGTTGACAATGAAAATATAGTCCACATAACCATTAACCTCACTCACATTTAATTTGTTTCTCTTTTTGCCATGATTTTAATCTATATATCTATGCTTATTTATTTTGTAATTTGGTTTTCAAATTTTGTTTCTATTCTCTTTAATAAGAGATCTTTTAAAGATTGTTTTACATCTATTTAAAGGAATTATTTTTCTCTAGTTTACGAAAAATTATTTTTTTGTAATTATTAGTCATCAACCAGAAACGACCAACCTTTTTTTTTAATAAATAGTAAATAATATATATATATATATATATATATATATATATATAAATATAAACTACAACTAGTGGTCCTATATCCACTAGTCACCTAACCATATTCACAATCAACAGCGGAATTAACAAAAACCAATATCCAATAATAAACCAATAATAATCTAATAACAATCCAATATCATAGCATGAGCAATAACCAAATACCAAACAACAAGAAACAAGGAACCAGCAACCTAGCAATGTTTCTAATAACTCAACTCTAGCAACCTAGCAATGCCAGACAACATCCAATCGAGTCCCTCGAACATCCTCCTCTTCATTGCCTTGATTCTACGATCACACTTTGCCTTTACCTGCACCACAAACACAAATTGAGATACATGAGTATTTGATAAACACTCAGTGAGGCAATCCTCCCATCTACTGGGCTATACATACAAGCAACAATGATTCCAATGTTCCAAGACAAACAACAACAAACAAACAAACCAGGAAACCAAACATCGTCTTGCTGGAAGGGAGGTGTCGACCGACACCAGCCTAGTGTCAACCAACACTGGCTTTGGTGTCGACCGACACTACCCCACAGTGTCGATCGATGCCCAATTTGCTGGTGTCGACCGACACCAAGTGGTGTCGATCGACACTCCTTCTGCAACTGCGATCCGCGCGAAGTCGAGAGTCGAATCTCGCTCCCAAATCTCCTCCCAATCGTCCAATACTCGAAACCCAAGCCTTAAACCTCCGTAGGAACCTGTATCAACCAATCCCAGCAAGAAAAACACACAAACAAGCAACA
>NC_025704.1:21898570-21900672 GCF_000633955.1 Camelina sativa | reverse complement strand
CGAGCCACGGCTCACTGCCGAGCCACGGCTCACAGCTACGGTATCCAGGGAGTCTCAAAATCCCGCTCTAAGGTCGTCACCCTAAATGTTTCTATAGACTCAACTCTAGCAACCTAGCAATGCCAGACAACATCCAATCGAGTCTCTAGAACATCCTCCTCCTCATTGCCTTGATTCCACGATCACACTTTGCCTTTACCTGCACCACAAACACAAATTGAGATGCATGAGTATTTGATAAACACTCAGTGAGGCAATCCTCCCATCTAATGGGCTATACACACAAGCAACAATGATTCCAAAGTTCCAAACAAAACACACAAACCAGGAAATCAAACATCGTCTCGCTGGAAGGGAGGTGTCGACCGACACCAGCCTAGTGTCGACCGACACTGGCCTTGGTGTCGACCGACACTACCCCACATTGTCGATCGATGCCCAACTTGCTGGTGTCGACCGACACCAAGTGATGTCGATCGACACTCCCTCTGCAACTGCAATCCGCGCGAAGTCGAGAGTCGAATCTCGCTCCCAAATCTCCTCCAAATCGTCCAATACTCGAAACCCAAGCCTTATTCATCCGTAGGAACCTGTATCAACCAATCCCAGCAAGAAAAACACACAAACAAGCAACAAACAAGCAAGAACAAGGGAATCAAAGGTTTAGATTAGCCATGGTCATGCACTCACCTCTTTGCAGGAAGTTTCTGACCAACAATGGACGAATCCACACTCCCAGCAAGCTTCCCACACGTTCCTAGCCTTGAATCCTCACTCCCACAGCAAGATCTCACCCACAAAGCCTTGAAATCTCACAAAAACTCCCAAAAACTCAAGAACGATGTTTTCTCCTCTTTCTCTTTGTTTTCAGCGGCTGGACAACCACAAAACACGACCTAGGTCGTTCCCCCACTTAAATATCACGGTTTAATGGTTCTGCTCAAACCAAACTGACCAAAAATCGATAATTAAATCGAACCGGCAAACAATCGGTGTCAATCGGCACCTCCTGTGGTGTCGATCGACACCCTCACCAATTTACCAAAAATTGGTTTGCGGGTGTTACAATTTTCCCCCACCAATCTAGATTTGTTCTCGAATCTCGAACAACCATCAGCCAAGGACTCTCGTGCAACCGTTTCTACGGCCCGCACTCCTCTAACCGATCTCCAGAAGGTCACCTTTAGGCGATAGAATCACGCTCCAGGCGTCATTTGCTCTCGACTTTTGGACTTTCCTTTACTCGTAGGCCTAAACCTTGAGTTTTATTGGCTCCTCATCAGACCTAAATTTGAATGCCAAATGTTGGCTCCTCATCGGGCCTAAACCCACATGCCATAATATATAAGGAAAAATCCAACTCGTCTCTCAAATTCTCAATATCTTGAAAGTTATAGAACCAACAAAATACAAGAATCTAGTCTTCTCTCTTAAGGAAATACAAGATCTTAAAAATAAAAATGCAAATGGAATAAAGCTAAAAAAAGTAAAAACTAGGTTTAGGGAATATCTAAAAAGCTGGACTCTTTGGTGGCTGCAGGTACAAGGCCTTATATAGGTGAGGAGGTGGAAGCCCTAAAAATAGAAAAAGTCAAAGTAGTCAACGGCTCGGTCAACTCGACCCTGTGCTCGGTCGAGTGGCTGGTCGAGCTGGCTTCTCTCGTGCAATCTCCACTCGGTCGAGTCCTCCTCAACACACGGTCGAGTGTCTGGTCGAGTGTGCGGTTGAGTTGGACTCTGGACCTTAGTTCTTCAGCCTTAACTCCCTTGTTTCCTCCTCATGATTGCTTCACATCTCCTCAGGATTGCATCCATGCCCCTTAAGCTCCAAAATCACCTGTTTATGCATGAAAAGATGCAAATGCAATGCAACTAAACTCTAATGCATGATTTGGCCTAAAGCTTATGCAATAATGGTTAAAATGGATAGCAAAAGATGCAAAAGATGTGAATATAATAAGGGAAAACAAGGTAAAATATATGAACATCAACACCCCCAAACTTAGTCTTTGCTTGCCCTCAAGCAAATAAGCAAGACATAAGAAGGAAAGTGAGGTTTGAAAGTGGGATCTCAGCTCCTAAAGCTTGCAAATAGACCATCT
>NC_025704.1:21897351-21897734 GCF_000633955.1 Camelina sativa | reverse complement strand
GTGAGGTTTGAAAGTGGGATCTCAGCTCCTAAAGCTTGCAAATAGACCATCTAGAATCAATGTCCAAGTTACTAGTACTATGATGCAAGTTGAATGAGCTGTACTTAAAAATTTTAGACAAGCATATCACAACCTTTACTGATTTAAGCCTTAGATATCCACATGCATTCAAATCAACCAATTCCTTTAACATTCATTAATCAAGAACATGAATCAATTCTATGCAATGCTTAAACTCATTTGGCATGGTAATAAAGGGTTTTGAGACAATGATTGTCTTTTTTTAGAGTAGGGCTTGTCAATATCAAGGTTCTCTCATGAAAATGGATTGAGCTTTAGAAGAATGCTAAAGGTAAGAACACCTAGACACATACAAGAATAAA
>NC_025704.1:21894763-21895499 GCF_000633955.1 Camelina sativa | reverse complement strand
TTAGGGGTAGGGAAACTGATTTAAAAGTGAAATCAGCTACTTGGATCAACAAGAGTGGCAAAAGGAGAAAGATGATCCAAATATGTATATGGTATCCATGAGTTTAAAGCAATGCATACATTGATAATTAACAGTCAATATTAGGTTCTTATAGATAGGAAATGGCATCAAATCATAACATGCTTCAATTTAGACCAAATGCAATGCAGGAATTCAAGGCTTGGTTCAATCTTATGCTTCTAACTACTCAACTAGCATCAAAGTACTATTAACTTGGGCATTGATCCTAGTCTAGTGAATTAAGCAAACTAACAAGGAAAAACTCATCATAGATCCCTAATGAAAATATTATGCAATTCTACAAGAAACATGCTAAACAAGATCCTAATATGCAATGCAAACTACATGAACACTCTTTTCTTTTATAAAGATTTTTGCAAAAAATTTCAAATTTTTATGGTTTTTCTATGCCTTAGATGCTATGCAAATACTAACATGATTATGCTAAAAATTTGAAATAAGAAAACAAAACACAACATCAAATGCTATCTCAAACCCTCCCCCAAACTTAAATCACACAGTCCCTTGTGTGAAAGAAATTTGTTTGAGGATTCAAGACTTAAAAAAAAACACAACATATGAAATGTTATGGTATATACAATGGTAAGGTGATAATGTTACTTCAAGGATTGGAGAAGAAGCTGTCCACATCCTCCTGCATACTATCAAAGGTGTA
>NC_025704.1:21889655-21889821 GCF_000633955.1 Camelina sativa | reverse complement strand
GCAGAGGGCAGTAGCAGTGTTGCAGGCTGGAGCTTAGCCAGGGGTGCAGCAGGGTGTGCAGCACGGTGTGCAGCCGGTGGGTTGTATTGAGCTGACGACTCAGGTGTACTCGACTCAGAAGCCCGGTGGCACTAGTGCAGGAGCGATCACAGGTATAACTTCTGAG
>NC_025704.1:21889029-21889555 GCF_000633955.1 Camelina sativa | reverse complement strand
TAAGGCTTTGTATGGGAGACCATGTCGTACACCGTTATGTTGGACTCTGGTGGGGGAGAGGAGCATATATGGTGTGGATTTTATTCAGGAGACCTCAGAGAAGATTCGGGTTCTGAGGCTGAACATGAGGGAGGCTCAGGATCGGCAGAAGAGCTATGCTGATAAGAGGAGATAGGATCTTGAGTTTCAGGTTGACGATAGAGTGTAGCTCAAGATGGCTATGTTGCGGGGTCCGAACAGGTCATTGTCAGAGACTAAGTTGAGTCCGAGGTACATGGGTCCATGCAGAGTGGTTGAGCGGGTGGGACCAGTTGCATATTGGCTGGAGTTGCTTGAGGTTATGCGTGCGTTCCACAAGGTATTTCATGTGTCGATGCTGAGGAAGTGTCTTCACGAGGGTGACCGGCTGTTGCCTAAGATTCCTGAGGATCTTCAGCCCAACATGACGTTGGAGGCGAGACCGTTGAGGGTACTCGGGAGGAGAGTCAAGGAACTTCGGAAGAAGAAGATTCCTTTGATGAGAGTC
>NC_025704.1:21854914-21886792 GCF_000633955.1 Camelina sativa | reverse complement strand
TCGATGAGTTATTGGCAGTTTCGTGAGACACGTTTTCTCAGACGCGAGTTGGGACCATCGGAGATTGTAACTAAGATCGTGGTCTCGTGTGGTTCCTGATCGTGCTGAAATTTTGTGGGAAGCTTCGTGACGTCTAGATATAGCTTCTCACCGGAGCGATTTGATAGTTAACGGTTGGTATTTATTTTAGGGTTTCATCTTTGAGACTGTTCTTTTCTGATGTTTCTGTCCAGTTTTGCTATAAGTCGTTTTTGGTTGTGTGGCTTGTTGTAGGGCGTTTCTGGGCTGTTTCAGACGTTAGGAGGGTCTCAACTGGTTGTATTGGTTGTTATAATCAGTTGATAAGGTGAGTGCTTGACCATGGTTGATCTAAGCATGAGATCTCTCTTGTTTAGGTGTTTTCTTTGCTGTTTGTGTTGTTTTGCTTGGGTTCGTTGCTTTTGTGATTCCCAGTGATTTCTGAGGTAATTGGGTGAGTTTGAGACGGATTCGAGATGATTTGGAAGGGGAGTTCGACGTTCGTGTTCGCGCAGATCGTGTCTGCAGAAGAGGCATCGGTCGACACTGTTTAGCATCGGTCGACACCATTGTTTGTAGTATCGATCGACACCGTGAGGCATCGGTCGACACTGGTCTCAGCCGAGACTTGTTTTCCTGGTTTGATGTATTGTTGTGTGTTGTTTGTTTTGCTTAAACATGAGGGTCTCATATGCTTGTGTGTATAACCTAGTAGATGGGAGGACGGCCTCACTAAGTATTTATGATAATACTTACGCATCTCAATTGTTGTTTGTGGTGTGCAGGTAAAGGCAAAAGTGTGATCGTGGAATCATGGCGATGAGGAGGAGGATGATCTAGGGTCTCGTTTGTGTGTTATTGGATTTGTTGGTTATGTTGTTGGAACCTTGGTTAGTGTTATGGTAGGTTGCCAGATAGAATGGTTAGGAATGTTATTGTATTGATGATTTGTTGGTTTTGTATTATTGGAATGTTTTCGCTGTGCTTAATGTTATTGCTGGTTTAATGTTGAGTTGTGGTTTGGGTTGGTTAATTAAGAAGTATGGGATGTTTAATTAAAAAAAAAGGGGTCGGGTTGTTTCACTCTTAGTGTGTTTTTACCAAGAAAATAAACTCTTTCTCATTAATTATTTTAGTTCTTTAATATGTTATGATAGTTACGTTAGGTTTTCAATTACATATAAATATCTTATGTGGCTTTGTGTCTATAATATCAAATACCAAACACACTTCATTACATTCTTTTCATATAGGAAATAATAGTTAGTAAAATTCACGTATAAGCACATATGGCTAAATTTACCTCTCAGATTGCTATGCTATTCATTGTTGTAGCTTTGGTTTGTGCATTTGTTCCTGTATTTTCAGTCGACGAATCTGAAGCAAAATCATTATGGGATACTTGTCTTGTTAAAATCTCTCCTCATTGTGCCTTGGATATAATCGCCGTTGTTTTTGGAAATGCAACCATCAATGATACTTGCTGCCACGATCTTGTTCAAGAAGGAAAAGTGTGTCACGATACTCTCATTAAATATATTGCTGACAGACCAGCCTTAATTGCCCGTAAAGCACTATATTTGAAGAAGAGAGACGACTTGTGGACTCATTGCATTGCACTATATTTACTCTGTTTCTTTTCTCTTTAATAAGAGATCGATCCTTTAAACATTGTTTTACATCTATTTTAAGGAAATATTTTCTCTAGTTTACGTAAAATTCCTTTTTGTATTAATTAGTCATCGACCTATAATATATCCATTTTTTACAAACTGATTAATAAGGTTTCAACCTTTTTATTTATTTTTAAAAATGTTGCACATTTCATATATACAGCTCTAGTGAATCTCATATTCTTTAATAAAAAATTATATTGAAATGTTGTAATAGAAGCATACTAGTGGCATTTCTTTGTCATTTAGATAAAAACTTTATTAGTGTGACTTAGAGTTTTTATACATTAAAAATAAAATATATTTATATGTCAAACTACTAAAAAAGAGATTAATATATTTTTAAAACTCTAAATATTTCAGTTAGTGTATAACCTCATATTCAAAAATTTCGCTTAGAAGTTTGCATGATTGAAAAAAAATTATAACGTTTTCCATTTTAAAAGATATCTTTAATTGTTTTAAATTTTTCATTATAATTTTAGGAACAATTATTAAATAGAGAAAATTAAACACTCTTAGTGTATTTATTTACCAAGAAAATAAACTCTTCACATTAATTATTTTAGTTCTCTAATATGTTATGATAGTTACGTTAGGTTTTCAATTACATATAAATAGTTTATGTAGCTTTGTGTCTATAATATCAAATACAAAACACACTTCTTTACATCTTTTCATATAAGAAATAATAGTTAGTAAAATTCACGTATAAGCACATATGGCTAAATTTACCTCTCAGATTGCTATGCTATTCATTGTTGTAGCTTTGGTTTGTGCATTTGTTCCTGTATTTTCAGTTTACGAATCTGAAGCAAAATCGTTATATATGGGATACTTGTCTTGTTAAAATCTCTCCTCACTGTGCCTTGGATATAATCGCCGTTGTTTTTGGAAATGCAACCATCAATGATACTTGCTGCCACGTTCTTGTTCAAGAAGGAAAAGTGTGTCACGATACTCTCATTAAATATATTGCTGACAGACCAGCCTTAATTGCCCGTGAAGCACTATATTTGAAGAAGAGAGACGACTTGTGGACTCATTGCATTGCACTATATTTACTCTGTTTCTTTTCTCTTTAATAAGAGATCGATCCTTTAAACATTGTTTTACATCTATTTTAAGGAAATATTTTCTCTAGTTTACGTAAAATTCCTTTTTGTATTAATTAGTCATCGACCTATAATATATCCATTTTTTACAAACTGATTAATAAGGTTTCAACCTTTTTATTTATTTTTAAAAATGTTGCACATTTCATATATACAGCTCTAGTGAATCTCATATTCTTTAATAAAAAATTATATTGAAATGTTGTAATAGAAGCATACTAGTGGCATTTCTTTGTCATTTAGATAAAAACTTTATTAGTGTGACTTAGAGTTTTTATACATTAAAAATAAAATATATTTATATGTCAAACTACTAAAAAAGAGATTAATATATTTTTAAAACTCTAAATATTTCAGTTAGTGTATAACCTCATATTCAAAAATTTCGCTTAGAAGTTTGCATGATTGAAAAAAAATTATAACGTTTTCCATTTTAAAAGATATCTTTAATTGTTTTAAATTTTTCATTATAATTTTAGGAACAATTATTAAATAGAGAAAATTAAACACTCTTAGTGTATTTATTTACCAAGAAAATAAACTCTTCACATTAATTATTTTAGTTCTCTAATATGTTATGATAGTTACGTTAGGTTTTCAATTACATATAAATAGTTTATGTAGCTTTGTGTCTATAATATCAAATACAAAACACACTTCTTTACATCTTTTCATATAAGAAATAATAGTTAGTAAAATTCACGTATAAGCACATATGGCTAAATTTACCTCTCAGATTGCTATGCTATTCATTGTTGTAGCTTTGGTTTGTGCATTTGTTCCTGTATTTTCAGTTTACGAATCTGAAGCAAAATCGTTATATATGGGATACTTGTCTTGTTAAAATCTCTCCTCACTGTGCCTTGGATATAATCGCCGTTGTTTTTGGAAATGCAACCATCAATGATACTTGCTGCCACGTTCTTGTTCAAGAAGGAAAAGTGTGTCACGATACTCTCATTAAATATATTGCTGACAGACCAGCCTTAATTGCCCGTGAAGCACTATATTTGAAGAAGAGAGACGACTTGTGGACTCAGTGCATTGCTATCTCTAAAACTGCTTAAATTATTTTGATTAAAAACTTGATAGTTTTGTTGTAACATTTAATTTATCAGAATTATCCACTTCAGTACTTTTACAAAAAAATCAAGGCAAAGTAAATCTCTTTGAAGATTTTCAAAACAACTTTGTATTTCTAACAAAAAAACAAAAAACAAAAAATTATCTCATATGAATTTTAAACCAAAAATTCAGATCTTAATAGGACATATATTTTTGTTGACTGAATTCAATTTATATATATATATATATAAATATATTAAATTTACAACAACTGTATAATCCTATCAAGTTTCCTAATTTTTATTATAAATAATGACATATTATTCTAGTTAATTTCAATAGACAGGTATATATACAATTTTTATCTTTATGCTTAAGCTCTAATTCCTCCAAGAAAAAAAATTATAAAATTATGAAAACTGATTAGAAAAACGTAACAAAAAAAAATCAATCTGAAATTCGAAAATGAAACAGAAACTTAAAGAGATTATGAACATTCGAATAAACTGCAGACTGAATCATGTAAAAACTGTATTTCTATATTAGTATTTCAACCATAGACTACTAGGGCTAAAATTTGATTAAAGTCCTTACCCACAAGTGGATTAGGTTGACAATGAAAATATAGTCCACATAACTATTAACCTCACTCACATTAAATTTGTTTCTTTTTTGCCATGATTTTAATCAATATATCTATGTTTATTTACTCTGTTTTTTGGTTTTCAAATTTTTTTTCCATTCTCCTTAATAAGAGAACCTTTAAACATTGTTTTACATCTATTTTATGGAAATATTTTCTCTAGTTTACGTAAAATTCTTTTTTGTATTTATTAGTCATCGACCTATAATATATCTATTTTTTACAAACTGATTAATAAGGTTTCAACCTTTTTATTTATTTTAAGAAATGTTGCACATTTCATATATACAGCTCTAGTGAATCTCAGATTCTTAAAAAAAAAAATTATATTGAAATGTTGTAATAGAAACATACTAGTGGCATTTCTTTGTCATTTAGATAAGAACTTTATTAGTGTGACTTAGAGTTTTTATACATTAAAAATAAAATATATTTATATGTCAAACTACTAAAAAATAGATTAATATATTTTTAAAACTCTAAATATTTCAGTTAGTATATAACCTCATATTCAAAAATTTCGCTTAGAAATTTGCATGATTGAAAACAAAATTAAAACGTTTTCCATTTTAAAAGATATCTTTAATTGTTTTAAATTTTTCATTATAATTTTAAAAACAATTATTAAATAGAGAAAATTAAACACTCTTAGTGTCTTTATTTACCAAGAAAATAAACTCTTCACATTAATTATTTTAGTTCTTTAATATGTTATGATAGTTACGTTAGGTTTTCAATTACATATAAATAGTTTATGTAGCTTTGTGTCTATAATATCAAATACGAAACACACTTCTTTACATCTTTTCATATAAGAAATAATAGTTAGTAAAATTCACGTATAAGCACATATGGCTAAATTTACCTCTCAGATTGCAATGCTATTCATTGTTGTAGCTTTGGTTTGTGCATTTGTTCCTGTATTTTCAGTTAACGAATCTGAAGCAAAATCGTTATGGGATACTTGTCTTGTTAAAATCTCTCCTCACTGTGCCTTGGATATAATCGCCGTTGTTTTTGGAAATGCAACCATCAATGATACTTGCTGCCACAATCTTGTTTAAGAAGGAAAAGTGTGTCACGATACTCTCATTAAATATATTGCTGACAGACCAGCCTTAATTGCCCGTGAAGCACTATATTTGAAGAAGAGGGACGACTTGTGGAGTCATTGCGTTGCAATCTCTAAAACTGCTTAAATTATTTTGATTAAAAACTTGATAGTTTTGTTGTATTATTTAATTTATTAGAAATATCCACTTCAGTACATTTACAAAAAATAAAGGCAAAGTAAATCTCTTTGAAGATTTTCAAAACAACTTTGTATTTCTAACAAAAAAACAAAAAACAAAAAATTATCTCATATGAATTTTAAACCAAAAATTCAGATATTAATAGGACATATATTTTTGTTGACTGAATTCAATTTATATATATATATATATATTTTAAATTTACAACAACTGTATAATCCTATCAAGTTTCCTAATTTTTATTATAAATAATGACATATTATTCTAGTTAATTTCAATAGACATGTATATATACAATTTTTATCTTTATGCTTAAGCTCTAATTCCTCCAAGAAAAAAAATTATAAAATTACGAAAACTGATTAGAAAAACGTAACAAAAAAAAATCAATCTGAAATTCGAAAATGAAACAGAAACTTAAAGAGATTTTGAACATTCGAATAAACTGCAGACTGAATCATGTAAAAACTGTATTTGTATATTAGTATTTCAACCATAGACTACTAGAGCTAAAATTTGATTAAAGTCCTTACCCACAAGTGGATTAGGTTGACAATGAAAATATAGTCCACATAACTATTAACCTCACTCACATTAAATTTGTTTCTTTTTTGCCATGATTTTAATCAATATATCTATGTTTATTTACTCCGTTTTTTGGTTTTCAAATTTTGTTTCCATTCTCCTTAATAAGAGAACCTTTAAACATTGTTTTACATCTATTTTATGGAAATATTTTCTCTAGTTTACGTAAAATTCTTTTTTGTATTTATTAGTCATCGACCTATAATATATCCATTTTTTACAAACTGATTAATAAGGTTTCAACCTTTTTATTTATTTTAAAAAATGTTGCACATTTCATATATACAGCTCTAGTGAATCTCAGATTCTTAAAAAAAAAATTATATTGAAATGTTGTAATAGAAACATACTAGTGGCATTTCTTTGTCATTTAGATAAGAACTTTATTAGTGTGACTTAGAGTTTTTATACATTAAAAATAAAATATATTTATATGTCAAACTACTAAAAAATAGATTAATATATTTTTAAAACTCTAAATATTTCAGTTAGTATATAACCTCATATTCAAAAATTTCGCTTAGAAGTTTGCATGATTGAAAACAAAATTATAACGTTTTCCATTTTAAAAGATATCTTTAATTGTTTTAAATTTTTCATTATAATTTTAAAAACAATTATTAAATAGAGAAAATTAAACACTCTTAGTGTATTTATTTACCAAGAAAATAAACTCTTCACATTAATTATTTTAGTTCTTTAATATGTTATGATAGTTACGTTAGGTTTTCAATTACATATAAATAGTTTATGTAGCTTTGTGTCTATAATATCAAATACGAAACACACTTCTTTACATCTTTTCATATAAGAAATAATAGTTAGTAAAATTCACGTATAAGCACATATGGCTAAATTTACCTCTCAGATTGCAATGCTATTCATTGTTGTAGCTTTGGTTTGTGCATTTGTTCCTGTATTTTCAGTTAACGAATCTGAAGCAAAATCGTTATGGGATACTTGTCTTGTTAAAATCTCTCCTCACTGTGCCTTGGATATAATCGCCGTTGTTTTTGGAAATGCAACCATCAATGATACTTGCTGCCACAATCTTGTTTAAGAAGGAAAAGTGTGTCACGATACTCTCATTAAATATATTGCTGACAGACCAGCCTTAATTGCCCGTGAAGCACTATATTTGAAGAAGAGGGACGACTTGTGGAGTCATTGCGTTGCAATCTCTAAAACTGCTTAAATTATTTTGATTAAAAACTTGATAGTTTTGTTGTAACATTTAATTTATTAGAAATATCCACTTCAGTACATTTACAAAAAATAAAGGCAAAGTAAATCTCTTTGAAGATTTTCAAAACAACTTTGTATTTCTAACCAAAAACAAAAAAGAAAAAAATTATCTCATCTGAATTTTAAACCAAAAATTCTGATATTAATAGGATATATATTTTTGTTGACTGAATTCCATTTATATATATAAAAATATATTAAATTTACAACAACTGTATAATCCTATCCTGTTTCCTAATTTTTATTATAAATAATGACATATTATTTTAGTCAATTTCAATAGACAGGTATATATACAATTTTTATCTTTATGCTTAAGCTCTAATTCCTCCAATAAAAAATTATAAAAGTACAAAGACTGATTAGAAAGGCGAAAAAAAAAAATCAATTTTAAATTCAAAACTGAAACAGGAACTTAAAGAGGTTTTGAACATTCCAATAAACTGCAGACTGGTTCATTTAAGAACGATATTTGTATATTAGTATTTTAACCATATACTACTAGTGCTAAAATTTGATTAAAGTCCTTATCCACAAGTGGATTAGGTTGACAATGAAAATAGTCCACATAACTATTAACTTCACTCACATTTAATTTGTTTCTCTTTTTGCCATGATTTTAATCTTTATATCTATGTTTACTTATTTCGTAAATTGGTTTTCAAATTTTTGTTTCATTTCTCTTTAATAAGAGATCGATCCTTTAAACATTGTTTTACATCTATTTCAAGGAAATATTTTCTCTAGTTTACGAAAAAAATTTTTTTTGGTAATTATTAGTCATCGACCTATAATTTATTCATTTTTTTACAAACTTATCAATAAGGTTTCAACCTTTTTATATATGTTAAAAAATGTTGCACATTTCATATATACAGCTCTAGTGAATCTCAGATTCTTTAATAAAAAAATTATATTGAAATGTTGTAATAGAAACATACTAGTGGCATTTCTTTGTCATTTAGATAAGAACTC
Organism: Camelina sativa; assembly: GCF_000633955.1. Lineage (NCBI taxonomy): Eukaryota > Viridiplantae > Streptophyta > Magnoliopsida > Brassicales > Brassicaceae > Camelina > Camelina sativa. The sequence continues at coordinate 21,878,220 of NC_025704.1, read as the reverse complement.
TATTAGTGTGACTTAGAGTTTTTATTCATTAAAAATAAAATATATTTATATGTCAAACTACTAAAAAATAGATTAATATATTTTTAAAACTCTAAATATTTCAGTTAGTATTCAAAAATTTGGCTTAGAAGTTTGCATGATTCAAAACAAAATTATAACGTTTTCCATTTTAAAAGATATCTTTAATTGTTTTAAATTTTTCATTATAATTTTAAAAACAATTATTATAAAGAGAAAATTAAATGCTCTTAGTGTATTTATTTACCAAGAAAATAAACTCTTTCTCATTAATTATTTTAGTTCTTTAATATGTTATGATAGTTACGTTAGGTTTTCAATTACATATAAATAGCTTATGTAGGTTTGTGTCTATAATATCAAATAGTAAACACACTTCATTACATCTTTTCATATAAGAAATAATAATCAGTAAAATTCACTTATAAGCACATATGGCTAAATTTACCTCTCAGATTGCTATGCTATACATTGTTGTAGCTTTAGTTTGTGCATTTGTTCCTGTATTTTCAGTCGACGAATCTGAAGCAAAAACGTTATATATGGGATACTTGTCTTGTTAAAATCTCTCCTCAATGTGCCTTGGATATAATCGCCGTTGTTTTTGGAAATGAAACCATCAATGATACTTGCTGCCACGATCTTGTTCGAGAAGGCAAAGTGTGTCACGATACTCTCATTAAATATATTGCTGACAGACCAGCCTTAATTTCCCGTGAAGCACTATATTTGAAGAAGAGGGACGACTTGTGGAGTCATTGCGTTGCAATCTCTAAAACTGCTTAAATTATTTTGATTAAAACCATGATAGTTTTGTTGTAACATTTAATTTATTAGAAATATCCACTTCAGTATATTTACAAAAAATAAAGGCAAAGTAAATCTCTTTGAAGATTTTCAAAACAACTTTGTATTTCTAACAAGATACAAAATTTTTTTTTTTTAATCTCATATGAATTTTAATCCAAGAATTCAGATATTAATAGGATATATATTTTTGTTGACTGAATTCAATTTCTATAATTATATATATATATAATATATTAAATTTACAACAACTGTATAATCCTATCAAGTTTCCTAATTTTTATTATAAATAATGACATATTATTTTAGTCAATTTCAATAGACAGGTATATATACAATTTTTATCTTTTTACTTAAGCTCTAATTCCTCCAATAAAAAATTATAAAAGTACAAAATTTGATTAGAAAAGCGAAAAAAAATAAATCAATTTTAAATTCGAAACTGAAACAGGAACTTAAAGAGGTTTTGAACATTCGAATAAACTGCATACTGGTTCATTTAAGAACGATATTTATATATTAGTATTTTAACCATATACTACTAGTGCTAAAATATGATTAAAGTCCTTACCCACAAGTGAATTAGGTTGACAATGAAAATATAGTCCACATAACTATTAACCTCACTCACAATGAATTTGTTTCTCTTTTTGCCATGAATTTAATCTTTATATCTATGTTTACTTATTTCTTAAATTGGTTTTCAAATTTTGTTTCTTTTCTCTTTAATAAGAGATCGATCCTTTAAACATTGTTTTACACCTATTTAAAGGAAATATTTTCTCTAGTTTACGAAAATATATTTTTTTTTTTTGTAATTATTTGTCATCGACCTATAATTTATTGATTTTTTTACAAACTTATCAATAAAGTTTCAACCTTTTTATATATGTTAAAAAATGTTGCACATTTCATATATACAGCTCTAGTGAATCTCAGATTCTTTAATAAAAAAATTATATTGAAATGTTGTAATAGAAGCATACTAGTGGCATTTCTTTGTCATTTAGATAAAAATTTCATTAGCGTGACTTAGAGTTTTTATACATTAAAAATAAAATATATTTATATGTCAAACTACTAAAAAATAGATTAATATATTTTTAAAACTCTAAATATTTCAGTTAGTATATAACCTCATATTCAAAAATTTGGCTTAGAAGTTTGCATGATTCAAAACAACATTATAACGTTTTCCATTTTAAAAGATATCTTTAATTGTTTAAAATTTTTCATTATAATTTTAAAAACAATTATTAAATAGGTAAAATTAAACACTCTTAGTGTATTTATTTACCAAGAAAATAAACTCTTCACATTAATTATTTTAGTTCTTTAATATGTTATGATAGTTACGTTAGGTTTTCAATTACATATAAATAGTTTATGTAGCTTTGTGTCTATAATATCAAATACAAAACACACTTCATTACATCTTTTCATATAAGAAATAATAGTTAGTAAAATTCACGTATAAGCACATATGGCTAAATTTACCTCTCAGATTGCTATGCTATTCATTGTTGTAGCTTTGGTTTGTGCATTTGTTCCTGTATTTTTAGTCGACGAATCTGAAGCAAAATCGTTATGGGATACTTGTCTTGTTAAAATCTCTCCTCACTGTGCCTTGGATATAATCGCCGTTGTTTTTTGAAATGCAACCATCAATGATACTTGCTGCCACGATCTTGTTCAAGAAGGAAAAGTGTGTCACGATACTCTCATTAAATATATTGCTGACAGACCAGCCTTAATTGCCCATGAAGCACTATATTTGAAGAAGAGAGACGACTTGTGGAGTCATTGCGTTGCAATCTCTAAAACTGCTTAAATTANGGCTTAGAAGTTTGCATGATTCAAAACAACATTATAACGTTTTCCATTTTAAAAGATATCTTTAATTGTTTAAAATTTTTCATTATAATTTTAAAAACAATTATTAAATAGGTAAAATTAAACACTCTTAGTGTATTTATTTACCAAGAAAATAAACTCTTCACATTAATTATTTTAGTTCTTTAATATGTTATGATAGTTACGTTAGGTTTTCAATTACATATAAATAGCTTATGTAGCTTTGTGTCTATAATATCAAATACAAAACACACTTCATTACATCTTTTCATATAAGAAATAATAGTCAGTAAAATTCACGTATAAGCACATATGGCTAAATTTACCTCTCAGATTGCTATGCTATTCATTGTTGTAGCTTTGGTTTGTGCATTTGTTCCTGTATTTTTAGTCGACGAATCTGAAGCAAAATCGTTATGGGATACTTGTCTTGTTAAAATCTCTCCTCACTGTGCCTTGGATATAATCGCCGTTGTTTTTTGAAATGCAACCATCAATGATACTTGCTGCCACGATCTTGTTCAAGAAGGAAAAGTGTGTCACGATACTCTCATTAAATATATTGCTGACAGACCAGCCTTAATTGCCCGTGAAGCACTATATTTGAAGAAGAGAGACGACTTGTGGAGTCATTGCGTTGCAATCTCTAAAACTGCTTAAATTATTTTGATTAAAAACATGATAGTTTTGTTGTAACATTTAATTTATGAGAAATATCCACTTCAGTATATTTACAAAAAATAAAGGCAAAGTAAATCTCTTTGAAGATTTTCAAAACAACTTTGTATTTCTAACAAAAAACAAAAAAGAAAAAATTATCTCATATGAACTTTAAACTAAAAATTCAGATATTAATAGGATATATTTTTGTTGACTGAATTCAATTTATATATATATAAATATATTAAATTTACAACAACTGTATAATCCTATCAAGTTTCCTATTTTTTATTATAAATAATGACATATTATTTTAGTCAATTTCAATAGACATATATATATACAATTTTTATCTTTATGCTTAAGCTCCCGGTATCCGCTCCAACAGCTGTGTCAACAAGCCCGCCAGGTCCACACCTCCCACAGAGGCTCCACCTGCTGGGATTCCAACCCCCGGAACCCTAGCACCACCGGCCACTCGAGCACCGACACTGCCCGCACCGACCCCCTCAGCGCCTACGGTCCTATCAGTATCACCACCGGCCAGATTCATGGACCCCTCCTGGAAGTCCTGCGACTCGCCAACACCCTCAGCTGTCACACTCTGCTCAACATACTCACTCACTGCTGGAACTCTGCCCCTACCACGACCACGACCGCGTCCCCGACCACGTCCGCGTCCACGACCAACAACAGCTCCACCCTTAACCATCTGCACTACCCAGAACAGAAAGCTAAGTACACAATTCAAAACCGCACACAAAACACACATCTTACCGTGGAATCTCATTGAAGGCTCGAAGAGGATGATACTAGGACTCAATGCCACAAACAAATTGACTAACTACTCATAATCAATTTCCTCACACAACATCATATATCAAGCAACAGGAGAATAACACACCCAATTAAATTCCTAACCGCTCTAACCATCCACTTAACCATCATAGAACCGTAAAGGCTCTGATACCAAATTGAAACAACCATCCTTTTTTTTAATAATAAATGTAATATATAATTAATCATCCCATACTACTTAATTAAACCAACCCAAACAACAACTCAACATTAAACCAGCAATAACCATTAAGCACAGCGGAAACATACTAATAATACAAAACTAATACATTATCAATACAATAACACTCCTAAACTCTATCCAACAACATAGCACAACTCTATCCAAGGTTCCAACATAAACAATATTGCCAACAACACACAACCGAGACCCTAGATCATCCTCCTCCTCATCGCCATAATTCCACGTCACATACCTGCACACCACAAACAACAATCGAGATGCGTAAGTATTATCATAAATACTTAGTGAGATAATCCTCCCATCTACTGGGCTATACACACAAGCAACTAAGATTCCAATGTTTAACAAACAACAAACAAATACAACAAACCAGAAAAATCACGAAAACATGCAAGCTAGTGTCGACCGACACCAGAGAGGTGTCGATCGACACTGGCCCAAACGTGGTGTCGATCGACACCCACTTGGTGTCGATCAACACCGACTGCGCAGACACGTTCTGCTCGAAGCCGATCGTCGAGTCTCCGTTTCCAATCATCTCCAATCCGTTCCAAACTCACCCAAAAGCTCCAGGAACATATACTAACCATAACACAACCACCACAAGCAAGGACAATACCACAAAACACAACAAATCAAGCAAACAAAGGATTCTCAGGCTTAGATAAGCCATGGTCATGCACTCACCTCTTTTGCAGGAAGATTCTGACTCAACAACGACGAATCCAACTCTTAGAAGCCTTCTCCTTTGTTCCTAGCACAAGATCTCCACTCCACAGGAATAGATCTCACCAAAACAGCTTAGAACAAGCCAAAATCTCTCAAGAACACAAACTCTCTCTTTTCTCTCTTTTCTTCTGCAAACGGCGACCAAACACTCTCCTCCACGACCCTAGGTCGACTTTTTCCTTATATACGTCGGTTAGGAACTTCAATTGAACCAAACCAAACCAAAGCGGAAATTCAAACAAACCTGGTCGAACCAAAAAATGATGGTGTCGATCGACACTCTCCTTGGTGTCGATTGACACCCCTTCCCAATAACCAGAAATCGGTTCGCGGGTGTTACAATTCTACCCCTCTAACAAAAGATTCGTCCTCGAATTTGTAACACACCACCACCAGACCGCAAAACTTATCCGACCACACCACTGCAACGGTTCGCACCATCCAACCATCCGGTCTGCCGCAACCATGACACCATTGGTCCACACAATCCTGACCCCACCGGTCAACAAAGTCCTGACCCCACCGGTTAATCCAAACCATACTCTCCCAATCATCACCACTCTGTTCCCCCCGACCATCATACACCTGACCCTCCCGGTCAACACACAGGAACCCCGAGATCCGCATCTGATCTCAACCGGAAACCAGAGATTGAACCCCCATCAATCTCCCAAACCGCATCCGGTCACGATAGAAAATCTGAGATTGAACCCCCATCAATCTCCTTAATCCCACGTCATTAACACTTTTGCCACCAACTCATCTGCTCTTAGGTTGCAACCTTCAAGCCATACCGATCACACTCTCAGACCCCCCATCTTCGAGCCATACCGTCTCACCCTCAGGTTGTCATCCACGAGAACTTGGTACCAGGAGAACCCCCATCTCTTCAGGAGAACCCCCATCTCTTCAGGAGAACCCCCATCTCCTCTGCCACACTCAGGACCGCAGTCCCTCGAGCTATTGGTATCTAGGGAACCCCCTGTCCCCTCAAGAAAACCCCCATCTCCTCATGAGTTGCTTAGGACCCCCCGTCCCTATAGCAAACAGTCATAACGCCTATAAACATTTCTCCAACTGGGACCCCCCAGTGATCCACGTACAACATCTCAATGTCCTACCAACACCATATTCTCTCCCAGAATATCACCACTACGATGGCCATCCCCAGGCCTCACTCCTATCATCTCAAACACTTCGGTGTTTTCAAACACCCTTTCCAAAAATAAACAAGTTCTAACTATTCATAAAACTTTCTATTTTTAAAAAACTTTCTATTTATGGTAACTTTCTATTTATGGCAACTTTCCATTTATAGGACTCCCGAGCAATTTCCTTTTCCACAAGATCCACAAATTCCAAAAACCAAATAACTCCATTTTATTAAACCTCAAGTGCAATAAACGTTTACAACTCCAATCGAAAATATATAGCTGAAATAAAAAGAAACATAAGCCAAACTAAACTCCGGGTTGAGCACCTGGTCCTCCCTTCGGTTGTGCCACACCCCCCATCATCTGCCTCAACTTAGGACAGAAAGGCCTGATGTGCCCCCCTCCTCTCCACAATGGTAACACGATCGACGATATTCTTGTGGATCACCTTTCTTGGGGCAGTCTGCCAACTTGTGGTTCTTGCTTCCACATCCGAAGCACCCTCACCGACCTCGCTGCGTACCTGACATGTCGTCCCGCTTCCTCTTATGCCTTTGCTCCGACTCGTTAGCCATGCTTGGATTGTTCTTCTCCAAAGTCTCCTCTGTCTGAACAGCTGGACTGACCACCACTACCTTTGACCTCAAGTCATCCTCTATCTCCTCTACAGTCTCCACCAGCTCCGCCCTCGTAGCATAACTCCTCCCTCTGCAGTGGACCCTCAAGTCCTCACGAAGCGCCCTCATGAACCTCCTGATCTGAGCCACCTCGAGCTCCATCGCCCGACCCCCATAAGCCAGAAGTCAATTGAACTCTAAGTCCAGCTCCCGCACTGACCGAGCCCCCTGAGATAGCTGAAGAAACTGCACCTCCAATCGGTCTAACGTCTCTCTCGGAAAATACTTGCGGTTGAACTCCTCCACAAAGTCAGCCCAAGTCATCTCCCGCTGCACTCTCCTAGCAGCCACTGATCTCCACCACACCTAAGCATCACCAACCAAATTGTGGACCCTTATGTCCACCCAAAACTCCTCAGGACATCTCAGAGTCTGGAAGTTACGTTCCACACTCGTCCTCCACACATCTGCAGCGGTCGGATCCGTACCACCCGAAAACCGCGCAGTATCAAGTTTATGCATCTCCTTCAGCATAGACAAATAACAAGCATGAGCTATCACATCCGCAGCCACTGGCTGCTGCTCCTCCGCCACTGGCTGCTGCTCCTCCGCCACCACTGGTGGCACTACCTGAGCCTGAGCCGGACCCACTCCCGGTATCCGCTCCAACAGCTGTGTCAACAAGCCCGCCAGGTCCGCACCTCCCACAGAGGCTCCACCTGCTGGGATTCCCACTTCCGGAACCCTAGCACCACCGGCCACTCGAGCACCAACACCGCTCGCACCGACCCCCTCAGCGCCTACGGTCCCATCAGTACCACCACCGGCCACACTCATGGACCCCTCCTAGAAGTCCTACGACTTGCCGACACCCTCAGCTGTCAGACTCTGGTCAATAGACTCACTCACTGCTGGAACTCTGCCCCTACCACGACCACGACAAATTCCCCGACCACGTCCGCATCCACAACCAGCAACAACTCCACCCTTAACCATTTGAACTACCTAGAACAGAAAGCTAAGTACACAATTCAAAACCACACACAAAACACACATCTTACCGTGGAATCTCATTGAAGGCTCGAAGAGGATGATACTAGGACTCCATACCACAAACAAATTGACTAACTACTCATAATCAATTTCCTCACACAACACCATATATCAAGCAACAGGAGAATAACTCACCCAATTAAATTCCTAACCGCTCTAACCATCCACTTAACCATCCTAGAACCGTAAAGGCTCTGATACCAAATTGAAACAACCATCCTTTTTTTTTAAAGAATAAATACAATATATAATTAAGCATCTCATACTACTTAATTAAACCAACCCAAACCACAACTCAACGTTAAACCAGCAATACAATAACACTCATAAACACTCTATCCAAGAACTTAGAACAACTATATCCAAGGTTCCAACATAAAACATATATCCAACAACACACAACCGAGACCCTAGATCATCCTCCTCCTCATCGCCATGATTCCACGTCACATACCTGCACACCGCAAACAACAATCGAGATGCGTAATTATTATCATAAATACTTAGTGAGGCAATCCTTCCATCTACTGGGCTATACACAAAAGCAACTGAGATTCAAATGTTTAACAAACAACAAACAAATACAACAAACTAGGAAAATCACGAAAACAGGCAAGCTGGTGTTGACCGACACCAGAGAAGTGTCGATCAACACTGGCCAAAACATGGTTTCGACCGACACCCACTTGGTGTCGATCGACACCGACTGCACAGACACATTCTGCTCGAACCCGATCGTCGAATCTCCGTTTCCAATCATCTCCTATCCATTCCAAACTCACCCAAAAGCTTTAGGAACCTATACTAACCATAACACAACCACCACAAGCAAGGACAACACCACAAAACACAAAAAAATCATGCAAACAAAGGATTCTCAGGCTTAGATAAGCCATGGTCATGCACTCACCTCTTTTGCAGGAAGATTCTGACTCAACAACGACAAATCCAACCATTAGAAGCCTTTTCCTTTGTTTCCTAGCACAAGATCTCCACTCCACAGGAACAGATCTCACCAAAATAGCTTAGAACAAGCCAAAATCTCTCAAGAACACAAACTCTCTCTTTTCTCTCTTTTCTTCTGCAAACGGCGACCAAACACTCTCCTCCACGACCCTAGGTCGACTTTTCCCTTATATATGTCGGTTAGGAACTTCAACTGAACCAAACCAAACCAGAACGGTAATTCAAACAAACCTGGTCAAACCAAAAAATGATGGTGTCGATCGACACTCTCCTTGGTATCGATCGACACCCCTCCCCAATAACCAGAAATCGGCTCGCGGGTGTTTCAAGCGTAACAAAAAAAAAATACATTTTAAATTCGAAAATGAAACAGAAACTTAAAGAGGTTTTGAACATTCTAATAAACTGCAGAGTGAATCATGTAAGAACGATATTTGTATGAATAGAAAACTTGCTCGCATGAGCCTCTCTCAGGATCTCCTGCCTGAAATCCTCATTTTTTGGGCACATAATTCCTACCGTGCACCAAGATAGTACAATTATCTGAGACCTGATACTCTGAATCAACATCCTTAGAGGCATTTACCAGCCCCAAATCCTTCTCCTGAGCCAAACGCACCCTACTCAGAGGATCTGCTCTATCAACTGCCTCTAAACCCAACGGTTCCTGAGAAACAGCACATAAACTCAAAGCACTGATCTCTCCTACCATAGACTCCAAAGCTACCCTCTTCCTACTCAGAGCATCTGCAACCGTGTTAGCCTTACCAGGGTGATAAGCTATCTCCAAATCATAATCCGCCACCAGCTCCATCCACCGCCTCTGCCTCAAGTTTAGCTCGGGCTGAATGAATATATACTTCAGACTCTTATGATCTGTAAACACCTGTACCTTAGCACCATAAAGATAAGATCTCCAAATCTTCTGGGCAAAAACTACAACAGCCATCTCCAAATCATGAGTAGGATAGTTGCCCTCATTCTTCTGCAACTACCGTGAAGCGTAGGCAATCACCTTCCAAGGCTGCATCAACACACACCCCAAACCCACTCTAGATGCATCAGTATAAACCACATAGGTTTCTCCCTGCTCAGGCAAAGCCAACACTGGCGTAGTAGCCACTTAAGGGTTTCAAAGCCCTCCTCACACTCCTATGTCCAAACAAAAGGAACATCCTTCCCTGTCTACTTAGTCATAGGGCGTGCCCTACTTGCAAAACCCTGTACAAACCTCCTGTAGTAACCTGCCAAACCAAGGAAACTCCTGATCTCTGTGGCATTCTGCGGTCTAGGAAAATCCCTGATAGCCTGAATCTTCTCCGGATCTACAGAAACTCCCTTTGCAGAAATAATGTGACCCAGAAAACCCATCTCACTAGCTGCCAAAAACTGCACTTGCTCAACTTAGCAAACAACTTATGCTCCCGCAGCTTCTCCATAACTGCCCTCAAATGCACTGCATGCTCTTCAGGACTCTTAGAAAATACCAGAATATCGTCGATGAAAATGATGACAGACACGTCCAGAAACTCCTGAAACACGCTGTTTATCAATCTCATAAACGCTGCTGGCGCGTTAGTCAACCCGAAAGGCATCACAAACTCATAATGCCCATACCTCGTCTTAAAAGCAGTCTTCCTCACATCTGCGTCATCTATCGGTATCTGATGATAACCCGATGCCAGATCTACCTTGGAGAACCAAGTAGCACCCCTCAACTGATCCAACAACTCATCGATTCTGGGAAGAGGGTACTTGTTCTTCACAGTGACCTGGTTCAAACCCCGGTAATAAATACACAACCGTAAACTCCCATCCTTCTTCTTAACAAATAACATCGGCACTCCCCACAGTGATACACTAGGACGGATGAATCCCTTACTCAACAAATTCTCTAACTGCTTCTTCAGCTCCGCCATCTCTTCTGGAGCCATTCTGTAAGGAGCCTTGGATAACGGCGTCGTCCCCGGTTCAAGTTCAATCGTGAAAGGATCAGACCAAGATGGTGGTAATCCCTACAATGACTGAAACACATCCTCAAATTCCTCAACAACCTGAATAGCACTAACCGTAGACTTCCCCACTGACTCTAGCATAGATATAGTAACCAGATAAGCCTCACGGCCCTTCTTGATCATCTTCCCAGCCTCAATGGCCAAGATCACGAGACTCCCCGAAGTCGGTCTAATACCCTGAAAAACCAACTTCCCTCCTGAACGTTCAAACTTCACTCTACCCCGATGACAATCCAAATATACCATATACCGATGCAACCAATCCATCCCGAGAATAACATCATACAACTCCACTGGACTGATAAGCAAATCCGCTGGCCATGACTCTCCAGCGATCTGAATATCCACTCTTCTAGCTCGTCCAATAACCCTCAGAAACTTGCCTCCCGCAACTCTGACAACTCCTGTACACTCCCCGGGATCTCCTCTGATATTCGCACTCTCGACACACTCCGGAGTAATGAAGCTATGAGACGCTCCAAAATCAAACATAACGTGGGACTTAAATCCGCCCACCAACAAGGTCCCTACAAAAACCTCATGTGTTGAGAACCTAACACTTTATCACAGGAAAAACATAAAATCTGAACCTACTGAAATTCACAAAGTTAAGTACCAGAAATTATACCTGTAATCGCCCCGACACAGGTTCGACCAGTCTCTGCAGTCTTGTAAACCGGTGCCACCTGCTGCCCTCCCGGCTGCACCTGCTGCCCTCCCGGCTGCACCTGCTGCAACGCTGCCACTGCCACCGGCTGAAACTTGGGGCACAAGGGCCTAATGTGCCCTGGCTCCCTGCAATGATAGCATACACGAGCCGCTGCCGTCGAGGCACTCCTCTTGGGACAGCTAGCAACCTTGTGATCCTTGTTCCCACAACCAAAGCAACTCGCACCATTCGGCCTCAGCATAGCCTCCCACCTCCTCATGGTTCCCTACGCAGGCTTGCCGCCCTTGCTAGAACCTCCATGATGCTGAGCCTTACTAGGCTGAACTGCTGGACTAACCGCCACTGTCTGTGCCAAGATGTATTCCTCGATCTCTGCCGTTGTCTCAACCAGCTCTGCACGCGTAGCATAACTCCGCCCTCTATAGTGAACCCTCAAATCATCACGTAGGGCCCTCAAAAACCTCATGATCTGAGCCTCTTCAGACTCCATAGCCCGACCCCCATACCTAAGAAGTCGACTGAACTCCAAGTCAAGCTCTCGCACTGACCGAGTCCCCTGAGCTAGCTGAAGGAATTGCATCTCCATCCTATCCAGTGCCTCTCTAGGAAAATACTTGCGGTTGAACTCCAAGACAAAGTCAGCCCAAGACATCTCCCTCTGCACCCTCCTAGCAGCCACAGAACTCCACCACAACTGAGCATCCCTAGAAAGGTTGTGGACCACTATATCAACCCAAAACTCCTCAGGACATCTGAGAGATTGGAAGTTACGTTCCACTCTAGTCCTCCACGCATCAGCGCCAGTGGGATCAGTACCTCCCGAAAACCGCTCGGTACCAATATGGTTCATCTCTCTCAGCATACTCACATAACGAGAGTGAACCCCTACATCCGCAGCCACTGGCTGCTGCACCCCCCGCCGCCACTGGCGGCACTACCGGTGCCTGAGCTGGAACCACTCCCGGTAACCGCTCTATCAACTGTGCTAACAAGCCCGCAAGTTCAACACCAGGAACCCCTCCCGCTGGGAATCCCACACCCGGGACCCTAGCATCACCGGCCACTGGAGCATCAACACCGCCCCCTCCGGCCACACTCATGAAATCCTCCTTGACACCCTGCGACTCGCCAACACCCTCAACTGTCACACTCTGGTCCGCAGTCTCACTAACCGCTGGGACTCTGCCCCTACCACGACCACGTCCGTGTCCAAGACCACATCCGCGTCCACAACCACGACCAGCAACAGCATCCTCTCTAACCATCTGCACTACCATGAACAGAAGGCTAAGCATGCAATTATACTAACACAAAAAAAAAAACATATACTCACATAATCAATCAAAGCATGCAAATCCGAAACATCTACAACACAAAGCCTAGTGAACCCAAACCTAGAACCGTAAGGGCTCTGATACCAAACTAAAACGACCCGACCCATTTTTTTTTTAAATAATAAATAATAAATAATAAATAATAATAATAAATAAACTACAACTAGTGGTCCCATATCCACTAGCCACCTAACCACAATCACAATCAACAACGAAAATAACCAATACCAATATCCAATAAATATCCAATAATAATCCAATAATTATAACATAACAATATCCAAAATTCAACCAACAGAAATCGTAGAACCAGCAACCTAGCAATGTTTCTAATGACCCAACTCTAGCAACCTAGCAATGCCAGACAACAACCAATCGAGTCCCTAGAACATCATCCTCTTCATTGCCTTGATTCCACGATCACACTTTGTCTATACCTGCACCACAAACACAAATTGAGAGGCATGAGTATTTTAAAAACACTCAGTGAGGCAATCCTCCCATCTACTGGGTTATACACATAAGCAACTATAATTCCAATGTTCCAAAAATCAACAAACAAAGCATACAAACCAGGAAAACAAATATCATCTCGCTGGAAGGGAGGTGTCGACCGACACCAGCCAAGTGTTGACCGACACTGGGTCTTGGTGTCGACCGACAATACCCCATAGTGTCGATCGATGCCTCTTCACTGGTGTCGACCGACACCAATTGGTGTCGATCGACACTACCTCTGCAACCGCGATCTGCACGAAGCCGAGAGTCGAATCTCGCTCCCAAACTCCACCAAATCGCCTAATACTCAAAACCCAAGCCATATACGTTTGTAGGAACCTGTAGCAATCAATACCAGTAAGAAAAACACCCAAAAACAACAACAAACAAACAAGAACAAGGAATCACAGGCTTAGATCAGCCATGGTCATGCACTCACCTCTCTGCAGGAAGATTTTGACCATCAACAACAAATCCAACCTTCATAGCAAGCTTCTAGATCCTACCTAGCTTCAAATATCTCAAGGACAGCCAAGAATCTCACCAATCTCTTCCCAAAAGCTCAAGAACACTTTTTCTCTCTTTGTTTTCTCAAAAACGGCGTGAGACAAAACAAAACACGACCTAGGTCATTTTCTCACATTAATATCTCGGTTCAATGGTCTCCTTAAACCAAACTGGTCCAAATCGATAATTAAATCAAACTAGTCGAACCAGATAATGTTGGTGTCGACCGACACCACCCTTGGTGTCGATCGCCACCCTCCCCCAAAACGCACAGTTTTGGTTTGCGGGTGTTACAAAATATCTCCTCACTGTACCTTGGATATAATCGCCGTTGTTTTTGGAAATCCAACCATCAATGATACTTGCTGCCACGATCTTGTTCAAGAAGGAAAAGTGTGTCACGATACTCTCATTAAATATATTGCTGACATACCAGCCTTAATTGCCCGTGAAGCACTATATTTGAAGAAGAGGGACGACTTGTGGAGTCATTGCGTTGCAATCTCTAAAACTGCTTAAATTATTAAAAACTTGATAGTTTTGTTGTAACATTTAATTTATCAGAAATATCCACTTTAGTACTTTTACAAAAAGTAAAGGCAAAGTAAATCTTTTTGAAGATTTTCAAAACAACTTTGTATTTCTAACCAAAAAAAAAAAATTATCTCATCTGAATTTTATACCAAAAATTTAAATATTAATAGGATATATATTTTTGTTGACTGAACTCAATTTCTATATATATATAAATATATTAAATTTACAACAATTGTATAATCCTATCAAGTTTCCTAATTTTTATTATAAATAATGACATATTAAATTTACAACAATTGTATAATCCTATCAATAGGTAATCTTACATATATATAGTGAAGGACAAACCCTTATCACTTTAGGAAAACACTAAACCGACTTAGTACAAAGGAGGTGGCCGATGGGCCTTACAGAATAGACATGTAACGGGCCGGTTATGGAAGTCCACTCCAAGTGTTTTACAACACTCTCCCTTGGATGACATAACCGTGCCGATGCTAAGGGATCAGTGCAATACGCTTGGGGGTGCTGCCTCATTAAAACCTTACCAGGAAAACCCAGTGGGACAAAACCATGGTGAAGGAAAAAGAGTACAGCACGTATTGCTCCCCCTGTTCCAAGCATCACTATAAGTCCTTAAGTCTCCGCATTCCAATCTGGTGCGTGAGCTTCTTGAATGTTGATTTCGGTAATGACTTGGTGAAGAGATCGGCTGAGTTGTCGCATGATTGAACTTGTACCACTTGAACTTCTCCAGTAAGATGTGCTTTGTCCGATTTCCCTTGATATATCCTTCCTTGAGCTGTGTGATGCAAGCCGTATTGTCCTCATATATCACGGTTGGCTCCTTGTCCTCGACCATACCGCAATCCGTCCTGATATGTTGAGTCATCGACCTCAACCATACACACTAAACTTTCTTTGTTATAACCTGCATCAGCAAAACCAACTAAAACCTTCTTTGTTATAGTTAGTATAATATAAACACAAATCTAATGTTCCTTGTAAGTATCGCAACACATGTTTGATACCATTCCAATGCCTTTGAGTCGGACAAGAACTAAATCTTGCTAGGAGATTCACGGCAAAACATATGTCTGGTCTAGTGTGGCGAGACATTAATGCTCCTATAGCACTGAGGTATGGCACTTCAGGACCAAGAACTTCTTCATTGTCCTTCTTTGGACCAAATGGATCTTTATCCAAGTCAAGGCTTCTTACAACCATTGGGCTGGTCAATGGGTGAGCCTGGTCTATATTAAACCTCTTGAATACCTTTTTTGTATATGCCATTTGATTCACAAAGATTCCATTATTTATGTACTCAAGTTGCAGCCCCAAACAGAACTTAGTTTTTCCTGAGTCTTTCATTTCAAATTCTCTCTTTAAATACTCTACTGTTTGGGCAATTTCACCAAGGGTTCCAAATATGTTTAAATCATCAACATACACTGCTATAATAACAAACCCTTTGTTTGCAAACTTCTTAATTAAAATACATGGACTGACTGGGTCATTCTTATAGCCTTCCTTAGCTAAATATTCACTTAATCGATTATACCACATTCGACCACTCTGTTTCAGTCCATAAAGGGATTTGTTCAGCCTAATACAGTACTGTTCTCGAGAACCACTCTTATCTTTGAGCTCAATACCCACTGGTAATCTCATATAAATTTCATTATCCAGTGGACCATACAAGTATGCGGTTACAACATCCATTAACCGCTAATCCAGTTTTTTCTCTTATAGCCAGACTTATTAAGTACCTAAATGTTGTTGCATCCATCACATGGGAATATGTCTCCTCATAGTCTATTCCTGGTCTTTGAGAGAATCCTTGTGCTACAAGCCGTGCCTTATACCTCACTATTTCATTGTTCTCATCTCTCTTCCTTACAAAGACCCATTTGTGTCCAACTGGCTTTATATTAGGTGTTGTCCTTATGATCGGACCAAACACACTTCTCTTCTTTAAAGAGTTTAACTCCACGTCAATGGCTTCTTTCCACTTTAGCCAATCTTTACTTTGAGTGCACTCTAATATAGACGTGGGTTCTGGATCCTCATTTATCTCAAGTGCTACCTTGTATGCAAATATTTCATTGATGTCGACATCCTTTCGGTTCCATTGAATTCCAGACATGATATAATTTATTGAGATCTCATTATTATCAATACCTTCAGGTCCTTGAGGTTCAGCGTCCCAAACCTCATTTGGTACCTTAGGATTTGTCTCGGCCATGTCTGTATTTTCTGTAATTCCCTTAACCTCGGTCTGTTTTGCACCTTTAGACTTCCGAGTGTTCTTATCTTTGGAACCTAATGGTCTACCTCGTTTCAAATGTGGCTTAGACTCTGTAGCAACTTGATTATTGTGTTCCTTTTGAACATCAATACGTATTGGTGCATTACAAGCTGGTGTGTACGATTTTGTTACTCTCTTTGGGTCAGCAAAGGAATCTGGCAATTGATTAGTTAGCTTCTGAAATGAATAATCTTTTGAACCTCTGCATCACATGCTAGAGTTCGAGGATCTTGCCAATTTAAGGATGTTTGATTCCATGTTAATTCTTTAACCAGCTTGCTAGTCTCACCACCTAACATAGGGAATTCGGACTCAACAAAGTGACAGTCCATATCTGGCCTTAAATAAATCTCCTGTGGTCGGCTCAAGATACTTTATAATAATGGGAGACTCATATCTAACATATATTCCCATCCTCCTTTGAGGTCCCATCTTAGTTCTCTATGGTGGAGCAATAGGTACATAAACGGCACACCCGAATATTTTGAGATGGGATAAGTCTGGCTCATGACCCGTTAATAGTTGGGATGGAGAATATTTGTGTTCACTAGATGGCCTGATGCATATAAGTTCTTCAGCATGTAAGACTGCGTGTCCCCAAGCTGACACAGGGAGCTTCGATCTCATTAACAATGGTCAAGCTATTAATTGAATACGTTTAATGAAGGATTCATCTAATACATTCTCTGTATGTTCATGTGCCACAGGGTGTTCCACACTTCCCCCCATGGACATACCATATTTATTAAACGCTTCGGATGTAAATTCACCAGCACTATCTAGACGTATAGTCTTAAGTGGAAAATCTCTTTTGTTACATTTACTGGTGATGGCCTTATAATGAGTTTCCCTTGTGTACATGCTACACACGTGAGATTTTTAGGGATAACTCTTCTCTCTCTTAGAGTGTGCCCATTTGAATTTATAATTAGCTTACACATCATGTTAGAACCCGGATGGCCAATCCGGTCATGCCATAAAGTGAATTGTTCATTAAACATCTTATTCATTGCCAAATTAGCTTCTATCATATTAATCTTAGCATGGTAAAGACCAGTGGTTAATGCAGGTATAGACTCTAGGATTCTCTTAGATCCTTGGGTGATTTCAGTAATATATAGGAACTCTCTGTTTCCTTCACCCTTAGTTTTAATATGATAACCATTCAATCTAATGTCTTTAAAGCTCAATAAACTTCTCTTAGAGCTGGGTGAGTACAAGGCATCACTTAGTTCAATATATGTGCCATTAGGTAATAATATGTGAGCTTGGCCGTAGCCTTCTATTAAGCTTGCTATACCCGTAATTCTACTAACATTGGCACTTTTCATTATGAGATTTATGAAATATCTCTTGTCCTTCAATATTGTGTGGTTTAATCCACTATCCACCACAATTATTTCCTGTCCTTAGCCATTTCCAATATGGACAAGAATTTATGTTTTAAACTTTAAAGTAATAAAACAAGCAAATATATATTGAAGGAAATAAAATAATTGAATTTAAACCAAAACAATAATCCAAAATAATAATTCAATCAAATGCAAAGCATAAATCATAAAATTAAGTCAAGACCACATTTGAGTTTAATTATCCTCTTTTAAACAATCAGATGTTTCATAATCCAATAGGTCATCATTCTCATGGTCGAAATCACCGTCACCATCTAGATGAACCAGGTTAGCTTCTGGATTCTTTTTCAAACTCTCTTGATAGAGATCAACAAGGTGCATAGGAGTTCTGCAAGTCTTTATCCAATGGTTCACTAAACCACATCTACGGCAAGTGGACTTGATCTTTTGTTGCGGTTTAAATGTGCCGCGGCCTCTACCTCGATCACGGCCGAAACCTGATCGATTACCACGGCCTTGACCACCAAACTTGTGTCCTTGGTAAGTCCCACGACCAGGACCACCACGTCCACTGCCTCCTCGGCCACGGCCACTCTTGCCCATATGGACTTAGTTAGACTCCTTAGTCTCTTTTGGTTCTATAGGCTCTTGAGGATTTTTCTTTGTCATGTCAACCTTGTGAGCTTCCGGTAATGGGGCTGTACCAGGAGGTCTCAATGCACTATTAATCATCAATAGCTCATTGTTCTGCTCAGCAAGCAGCAAACAAGAGATCAGGTCTGCATTGGTCTTAAATCCCTTTTCACGGTACTGTTGCTGAAGCAATATGTTGTTAGTGTGAAAAGTAGAGAATGTCTTCTCTAGCAGATTTCTTTTCAGTAACCTCAGTACCACACAATCTTAGGATTGAGACAATCTTAAAAGCTCTGAGTTATACTCATCCACAGATTTGAAGTCCTGGATCCTTAGGGTTTTTCAATCAAATTGAGCCTTTGGTAGGAGTACCGTCTTTTGGTGTCCATATCTGCTTTTCAACTCTGTCCAAAGGTCAAGAGGATCTTCTATGGTGAGGTACTGGTTCTTGAGACTCTCAGCAAGGTGATGGTGCAAATGCATAATCACCTTATAGATATATATTTTTCTTAGTGCAATCATTATCATCCTCAATGCACTCACATAGGTCCTTTGATTTCAATCCAAAACATGCACCTGATTATATCCTGCGGTACTTAAGACCAAACCATGTAATTAATTTGGATTATGCCATGCGGTATTTAAGACCGAACCATGAAATTATTTTAGTCTAGGCCATGCGGTATTTGAGACCGAACCATGCCAACAAATTTAAACTAGACCATGCGGTATTTGAGACCGAACCATGCCATCAAAATTAAACTAGGCCATGCGGTATTTGAGACCGATCCATGCCATCATATTACACTCAAATTTCGTGGTCTTAATATGCATGCAAGACAACAATCCTAGATAGATTATATTCTAGTATGAACACATAATCTTAATATTTTAGAAATTTTCCTTTTTACTAGATAAGATTTCCTTTCCAGTTTAGTAAAATTTCCTATTCTAAATAGGATTTAAGTTTTAGGAAACATGCAAATATGTTTTCAAGTTTTTAGAAGTTTTCCTTTTCTCTAGTTAGAATTTCCTTATCTAGTTAAGATTAAGACAAAGTTTTTAGGAAATATTTTCTAGGCTTTTAGGATAATTACTAGAATTATTTTGGAAGTTATCCTAATCTTTTGTTTTGATTTTTCATGCAAAACATAGAACAATTTCGATTCTAACAACCTAGAACAAACAGATTAATATTCTTTCTAATTTGATTTTAGGTTTCTGGGTTCAATGCTTTCATGCAAAACACATCATAATTTCCGATTTTAATTACTTAGTTTTAGGGTTTTGATTTTAAACAAACAAACACCAAAATCGGATTCTAACAACCTAGAACAATTGGTTTAACTTTCTATCTATGAATTTCGAATTTAGGTTTTAGTTCTAGGGTTCTAGTGCTTCAAGCAAACAATCAAATACAACCAGATTTTAATTATATCATAAACAGTTTAATTGCAAGCAATTTAAACAACCTAAACCTGATAACAACCGATTTTAAAGTTTTAAAGTTATAGGGTTTTAGGATTTCAAAGTTTATGAACTTGTTTGTTGATTGTTTACATGTAGGTTTAGAGTTCCAATAGTTTTAAAAGATCAGATCCGATTTCATAGGTTCTAAGGGGGTTTGGCTATTGTTTACCTTCCACCGTTTGGAGGTTGACTGGATTTGAACCGGGAGCTAAAGACCTCAGTTTTACTTTGAACCTTACCACAAACCTCGAGCCAATCTCGGACAAAACTTGATCATGAACAGCCCGCGAACTGGAACCAATATCGGATCAGGAACACCCACAAACTTGTCACGAACAGGAACCAACCACAAACGGATCTCCGAACAGGAACTAGCCGCATACACGAACGGAAGCCGATAGCCTAACTTGGACGAAAAAGAACTTTGTGGGCGGCGGTTTTTAGGGTTTTAGAGTAAGGGTTTTTCTCAGCTGGCTTTAGAGCTTCGTGCTGATAACGTGTTGTAAACTAGAGGATTCAAAGGTTGAAATCTCTTGTCTTATTTCTTATTCAATAGGTAATGTTATAAATTTAAATATTTCAGTTTGTATATAACCTAATATTCAAAAATTTGGCTTAGAAGTTTGCATGATTCAAAACAAAATTATAATGTTTCCATTTTAAAAGATATCTTTACTTGTTTTAGATTTGTCATTATAATTTTAAAAACAATTATTAAAAAGAGAAAATTAAACACTATTTAGTGTATTTATTTACCAAGAAAATAAACTCTTTCTCATTAATTATTTTAGTTCTTCAATATGTTATCATAGTGTGACAACCCGTCCCGTTGACCTCACTAGCCCACCGCTAGCTTGCCCCCATAGGCCCGAAGCTGGCCCTGCCGGGCATCGATCCTAACCCCTCACTGTGGATTAACTCACATAATCCACAGTGATGGGTTAGAATCGATGCCCTGCAGGGCCAGCTTGGAGTCCGTTGGGACGGCTAGCAGTGGGCTAGCAGGGTCCACGGACGGTTCGTTAGGGCAGCTAGCGGTGAGCTAGTGGGGTCCGCGACAACCCGTCCCACGGACCCCACTAGCCCACCGCTAGCTGCCCCAACGGACCGTCCGTGGATTCTGCTAGCCCACCGCTAGCCATCCCAACGGACTCCAAGCTTGCCCTGCAGGGCATTGATCCTAACCCATCACTGTGGATATCCCAATCCACCAGTAGGTTATTGGTGCGCCAGGCGTTCCTCGAACCCTGGTCCTCACCCTTTAACAACCTTCCCACAGGACTATGACAACCCGTCCCGCGGACCCCACTAGCCCACCGCTAGCTGCCCCAACGGACCGTCTGTGGACCCCACTAGCCCACTGCTAGCCGGCCCAACAGACTCCAAGCTGGCCCTGCAGGGCATCGATCCTAACCCATCACTGTGGATATCCCAATCCACCAGTAGGTTATTGGTGCGCCAGGCGTTCCTTGAACCCTGGTCCTCACCCTTTAACAACCTTCCCACAGGACAAGCTGTCACCAATTGATCTGCAAAATGAAACGACCGACCCTTTTTTTTTTAAATAATAAATAATAGATATAATATAATATAATAAACTACAGCTAGTGATCCCATACCCACTAGCCACCTAACCACCAACACATTCAACAGCGGAATAACATAATCAATATCCAATAATAAACCAGTAATAACCAATAACAAGCCAATATTATAGCATAGGCAATATCCCAATACCAACAACAAGAAACAAGGAACCAGCAACCTAGCAATGTTTCTAATGACCCAACTCTAGCAACCTAGCAATGCCAGACAACATCCAATCGAGTACCTAGAACATCCTCCTCTTCATTGCCTTGATTCCACGATCACACTTTGCCTTTACCTGCACCACAAACACAAATTGAGATGCATGAGTATTTGATAAACACTCAGTGAGGCAATCCTCCCATCTACTGGGCTATACACACAAGCAATAAGATCTCTACATGCCACAAACAACAATCAATAAAACAAACCAGGCAATATACAAGCATGCAACATCCATCGTAACTGAAAGAGGGGTGTCGACCGACACCAGATGGTGTCGATCGACACTGACTATCTGGTGTCGACCGACACCAAACTGGTGTCGACCGACACCCTGCCCGACACTCCCGAAAACCCTAGTTTGTGTCGACCGACACCTCCACATGGCATCGATCGACACTCGCCAAAGTCTCGAGCCGTCCTCGCGTTGGTGTCGACCGACACCCCAACTGGTGTCGACCGACACCATTGCCGAGCAGCGATTTCCTTCGATCAAAAACTCCGAATCTCGCCTCCAATCTTTTCCAATCCGCTCCTTGCACTCCCAGAAGCCAAACCCAGCCAAAACAGCGACGAAATACCATAGAGAACTCAAAGAAACAACCACATAAGCACCAAATCACATAAAATCTAGAGCTCTTAGCTTAGATAAGCCATGGTCATGCACTCACCTCTCTGCAGAAAGTTTCTGACCAAAAAGAACGAATCCCTCACTCCTAGCAAGCTTCTAGCACATTTCCAGCCTTAGATCTCTCAGGAACAGCAAGGAATCTCACAAATCTCTCTCAGAAGCTCAAGAACTACTCTCTCTTTTCTTTTTCTCTGAAAACGGCGGAAAAACAAAACAACACGACCCTAGGTCGTTTTCTTCCTCTAAAAACTCTATTTTAGGGATTCCCTAAACCAACCACGCAAACCGGACAATTAAAATTGAACCGACCAAACTGGCCACAACTGGTGTCGATCGATGCCTCACGAGAAGGTGTCGATCGACACCCTTACCAAAATACCAAAAATTGGTTTGCGGGTGTTACAATTCTCCCCCACCAATCTAGATTTGTCCTCGAATCTCGAACAACCATCAGCCAAGGACTCCCGTGCAACCTTCTCCACGGCCCACACTCCTCCGACCGATCTACAGAAGGTCACCTCTAGGCGATAGACTCACGCTCCAGGCGTCATTTGCTCTTGACTTTTTGGACTTTCCTTTACTCGTAGGCCTAAACCTTGAGTTTTTTATTGGCTCCTCATCAGACCTAAGTCTGCATGCCAA
>NC_025704.1:21843688-21854831 GCF_000633955.1 Camelina sativa | reverse complement strand
CACTCTGGCTAAACAGCCCGCCACAAAGGCCATCTGTCCCGAAGGACCGTCACAAGGACACTCTGTCTAAACAGCCCGCCACAAAGGCCAAACAAAATGTCCTAAAAAGGACCGTCACCAAGGCCACACAAATGTCATAAAGAGGACCGTCACAAAGACACTTTGGCTAAACAGCCCGCCACAAAGGCCATTTGTCCCAAAGGACCGTCACAAAGACACTCTGGCTAAACAGCCCGCCACAAAGGCCAAACAAATGTCCTAAAAAGGACCGCCACCAAGGCCACACAAATGTCCTAAAGAGGACCGTCACAAAGACACTCTGGCTAAAAAGCCCGTCACAAAGACCACACATTGTCCATAAAGACCGCCACACACGGGCACACTGACTCAAAAATCTGCCACTAAGGCCACACACAAGCCCCCCTTTAAGGCTCTCCACCGCTAAAATGGACAAATTCTAACTCCCATAAAACTTTCCATATTTAGCCCTTTCCATTTTTGGAAACTTTCCACTTTTAGAAACTTCTCCTTCAGGAAACTTTCCTTCACAACCCCGCCTCACAGAAACTTTGTACCCCAACACCACCTCATCTTGTTACTGAGTCGCACAACCAACCACCCCAAGCGACCGAGTAACAAGAGAGATGGGCTGGAATACTCCATTCCCGCTCCAGCCACGGATTACAGATGGGACCAGGCTAAACAAGCTCAAGTCGCGGCTTGCTTCTCATACCACTTCTTGAACCTTGCCTTCATCTTTGCCTCAGGCTCCCAAGTCTGCTCCTCAACACCATCACAGTCCCACAGGACTCTCATCAAAGGAATCTTCTTCTTCCGAAGTTCCTTGATCCTCCTCTCGAGAACGCTCACTGGTCTCGCCTCCACAGTCATGTTAGGCTGAAGATCCTCAGGAATCTTAGCCAACACCTGCTCACCCTCACGGATACACTTCCGCAACATAGACACATGGAAGACCTTATGGAATGCACGCTTCACCTCAGGTAACTCCAGTCTATATGCCACTGGTTCAACCCGCTCAGTCACTCTCAATGGACCCATATACCTCGGACTCAACTTAGTCTCTGACAATGATCTGTTCGGACCCCGCAACATGGTCATCTTGAGGTACACTCTGTCTCCTACCTGAAACTCAAGATCTCTCCTCCTCCTGTCAGCATAACTCCTCTGTCTATCCTGAGCCTCCTTCATGTTCAGCTTGAGAACCCGAATCTTCTTGGAGGTCTCCTGAACTAAACTAGCACCAAACATGCTCCTCTCCCCCACCTGAGTCCAGCATAATGGTGTACGACATGGCCTCCCATACAAAGCCTCATAAGGAGCCATCTTAATACTCGCCTGATAGCTGTTGTTGTAAGCAAACTCTACCAGGTTCAGGTGATCTGCCCAATGGCCACCCCAATCCAACACACACATCCTCAGCAAATCCTCCAGCGTCTGGATCGTCCTCTCAGACTGTCCATCTGTCTGGGGATGATAAGCTGTACTCATATGCACCTTAGTGCCCATCTCTGCCTGAAATGCCTTCCAGAACACCGAAGTGAACTTAGAATCCCTATCAGACACAATGCTCGCTGGCACCCCATGCAACCTGACTATCTCCCTCACATACTTCTTAGCCAAGACCGCTGCTCCATCAGTCTTCTTAATGGCCAGAAAATGTGCTGACTTAGTCAACCGGTCCACAATGACCCAAATAGCATCAAAGGTCCGTGACACTGGCAATCCCACCACAAAATCCATAGTGATCATATCCCACTTCCACTCAGGAATGGGTAAACTCTTCAGTAACCCGCCAGGAACCTGATGCTCAGCCTTCACTAGCTGACACACATCACACCTCGAAACCCAACCCGCTACATCCTTCTTCATCCCGACCCAATGATAGTACCTCTTGAGATCACGGTACATCTTAGTCGCTCCTGGATGAATGGACAACTTGCTCGCATGAGCCTCTCTCAGAATCTCCTGTCTCAACTCCTCATCCTTGGGCACACAAACCCGACCGTGCACCAAGATAGTACCATTATCTGAGACCTGATACTCTGAATCCACATCCTTAGAGGCATTCACCAGCCCCAAATCCTTCTCCTGAGCCAACTGCACCCTACTCAGAAGATCTGCTCTATCTACTGCTTCCAAACCCCACGGTTCCTGTGAAATAGCACATAAGCTCAAAGCACTGATCTCCCCTACCAGAGACTCCATCTCATGCTCCTGAGCCGAAGCTACCCTCTTCCGACTCAGAGCATCTGCAACCGTGTTAGCCTTACCAGGATGATAGGCTATCTCCAAATCATAATCCGCCACAAGCTCCATCCACCGCTCAAAAAGTAGACCCCTATGTCCACCCAATACTCCTCAGGACATCTCAGAGTATGGAAGTTACGTTCCATTCTCGTCCTCCACGCATCCGCAGCAGTAGGATCTACACCTCCCGAAAAATGCTCTGTACGCAACCGACCCATCTCTGTCAACATGCTGAGATAACGAGCATGGACCCCCGCATCCGCAGCCACTGGCTGCCGCTCCTCCGCCACCACAGGTGGCACTACCTAAGCCTGAGCCGGTACCACTGGTGGTAACCGCTCTAACACCTGTGCTAGCAAAGCCGCAACGTCAACACCAGGGACTCCACCCGCTGGGACCCCCACACCCGGGACCCTAGCATCACCGGCCACTGGAGCATCAACACCGCCCCCTCCTGCCACACTCACGGAATCCCCCGGAACATCCTGCGACTCGCCAACACCCTCAGCTGTCACACTCTGGTCCTCGGTCTCACTAACCACTGGGCTCTGCACCTACCACGACCACGTCCGCGACCACTTCCGCGTCCACGACCTCGACCAGCCACAGCATCCTCTCTAACCATCTGCACTACCATGAACAGAAGGCTAAACAAACAATTTCTATTATAACACAGAAACATAAACTCACCTTGGAATCACACACTCGGCTCGAAGAGGATGTTCTAGGACTCCATGCCACACACAATTGACTAACTCACATAATCAATCAAGCATGCAAATCCCAAACATCTACAACAGAAACCTAGTGAACCCAAACCTAGAACCGTAAGGGCTCTGATACCAAAATGAAACGACCGACCCTTTTTTTTTTTAATAATAAATAATAGATATAATATAATATAATAAACTACAGCTAGTGGTCCCATACCCACTAGCCACCGAACCACCAACACATTCAACAGCGGAATAACATAATCAATATCCAATAATAAACCAGTAATAACCAATAACAAGCCAATATTATAGCACATGCAATATCCCAATACCAACAAAAAGAAACATGGAACCAGCAACCTAGCAATGTTTCTAATGACCCAACTCTAGTAACCTAGCAATGCCAGACAACATCCAATCGAGTCCCTAGAACATCCTCCTCTTCATTGCCTTGATTCCACTATCACACTTTGCCTTTACCTGCACCACAAACACAAATTGAGATGCATGAGTATTTCAAAAACACTCAGTGAGGCAATCCTCCCATCTACTGGGCTATACACACAAGCAATAAGATCTCTACATGCCACAAACAACAATCAATAAAACAAACCACGCATTATACAAAGCACACAACAATCCGTCGTAGCTGAAAGAAGGGTGTCGACCGACACCAGATGGTGTCGATCGACAATGACAATCTGGTGTCGACCGACACCCTGCTCGACACTCCCGAAAACCCTAGTTTGTGTCGACCGACACCTCCACATGGCATCGATCGACCCTCGCCAAAGTCTCGAGCCATCCTCGCGTTGGTGTCGACCGACACCCCAACTGGTGTCGACCGACACCGTTGCCGAGCAGCGATTTCCTTCGATCAAAAACTCCAAATCTCGCCTCCAATCTTCTCCAATCCGCTCCTTGCACTCCCAGAAGCCAAACCCATCCAAAACAGCGACGAAATACCATAGAGAACTCAAAGAAACAACCACATAAGCACCAAATCACATAAAATCTAGAGATCTTAGCTTAGATAAGCCATGGTCATGCACTCACCTCTCTGCAGAAAGTTTCTGACCAAAAAGAACGAATCCCTCACTCCTAGCAAGCTTCTAGCACATTTCCAGCCTTAGATCTCTCAGGAACAGCAAGGAATCTCATCAATCTCTCTCAGAAGCTCAAGAACTACTCTCTCTTTTCTTTTTCTATGAAAACAGCGGAAAAACAAAACAACACGACCCTAGGTCGTTTTCTTCCACTAAAAACTCGATTTTGAGGATTCCCTAAACCAACCACGCAAACTGGACAATTAAAATTGAACCGACCAAACTGGCCACAACTGGTGTCAATCGATGCCTCACGAGTAGGTGTCGATCGACACCCTTACCAAAATACCAAAAATTAGTTTGCGGGTGTTACAAGGACAAGCTGTCACCAATTGACCTGCAGATCAATTGGTGGCAACTTGTCTGTGGAAAGGTTTTTAAAGGGTGAGGGACCAGGGTTCGAGGAACGCCTGATGCACCAATAACCTACTGGTGGATTTGGATATCCACAGTGATGGGTTAGGATCGATACCCTGCAGGGCCAGCTTCAGGCCTATGGGGGCAAGCTAGTAGTGGGCTAGTGGGGTCAACGGGACGGGTTGTCACATAAAAATCGATTTTTATGTGACAACCCGTCCCGCGGACCCCACTAGCCCACCGCAAGCTGCCCCAACAGACCGTTCGTTGACCGTGCTAGTCCACCGCTAGCCATCCCAACAGACTCCAAGCTGGCCCTGCAGGGCATCGATCCTAACCCATCACTGTGGATATCCCAATCCACCAGTAGGTTATTGGTGCGCCAGGCGTTCCTCGAACCCTGATCTGCAGGTCAATTGGTGGCAGCTTGTCCTGTGGGAAGGTTGTTAAAGTGTGAGGACCAGGGTTCGAGGAACGCCTGGCGCACCAATAACCTACTGGTGGATGTGGATTTCCACAGTGATGGGTTAGGATCGATGCCCTGCAGGGCCAGCTTGGGTTGGGCGGCTAGCAGTGAGGCTAGTGGGCTAGCAGTGAGGCTAGTGGGGTCCACGAGACGGGTTGTCACAGTACCTCTTGAGATCACGGTACATCTTAGTCGCTCCTGGATGAATGGACAACTTGCTCGCATGAGCCTCTCTCAGAATCTCCTGTCTCAACTCCTCATCCTTGGGCACACAAACCCGACCATGCACCAAGATAGTACCATTATCTGAGACCTGATACTCTGAATCAATATCCTTAGAGACATTCACCAGCCCCAAATCCTTCTCCTGAGCCAACTGCACCCTACTCAGAAGATCCGCTCTATCAACTGCTTCCAAAACCCAACGGTTTCTGTGAAACAGCACACAACCCCATCGCACTGATCTCTCCTACCAGAGACTCCATCTCCTGCTCAGGCAAAGCCAACACTGGCGTAGTAGTCAACATCTCCTTCAGGCTTGCAAAACCCTCCACTCACTCCTGTGACCAAACAAAAGGAACATCCTTCCCTGTCAACTTAGTCATAGGACGTGCTCTGCTTGCAAACCCCTGCAAAAATCTCCTGTAGTAACCTGCCAACCCAAGGAAACTTCTGATCTCTGTGACATTCTGTAGTCTAGGCCAATCCTTGATAGCCTGAATCTTCTCCAGATCTACAGAAACTCACTCTGCAGAAACAATGTGACCCAGAGAACCCATCTCACGCTGCCAAAAACTACACTTGCTCAACTTAGCAAACATCTTCTGCTCCCGCAGCTTCTCCAGAACTGCCCTCAAATTCACTGCATGTTCCTCAGGACTCTTAGAATAAACCAGGATATCGTCGATGAAAATGATGACAGATACATCCAGAAACTCCTGAAACACACTGTTCATCAATCTCATAAACGCTGCTGGCGCGTTAGTCAACCCGAAAGGCATCACCACAAACTCATAGTGCCCATACCTCGTCCTGAAAGCAGTCTTCCTCACATCTGCTTCTTCTATCGGTATCTGATGATAACCTGATGCCATATCTACCTTGGAGAACCAAGTAGCACCCCTCAACTGATCCAACAACTCATGGATCCTAGGAAGAGGGTACTTGTTCTTCACAGTGACCCGGTTCAAACCCCGATAATTAATGCACAACCGGAAACTCCCCACAATGATACACTAGGACGGATGAATCCCTTACTCAACAAATCCTCTAGCTGCTGCTTCAGCTCTGCCAAACAAACACTCAAGTATGCCGACATCAACTCGAAGTCACCTGAATGTCAACCCTCTTGTTCATCCAAGAACCTCTAGTAACTTGTCTCTTAGGGAAAACTTCCACAAGATAGATTAATCCAAAATTAGCTTTCCGCTTAGCTATTCTCCACAGCAAATCATCAATACGAGCGTAATAAAACAAACAAGTACCATACGTTCGCATATTCCATTCACTGTATCAAATGCTTTGCAGACCGCCAACTTAACCTACTTGACTTGTTTCCCCCAGCAAGCTTACCAAAACCTTAAATCTAGTAACCCTGTCCATCTCCGATGAACTTCATCCACAATCGTCGCAACGATTAGTTTATCCTGCCATGAAGGCTTCTTGTGAATCTTATGTACCTGGCAACCATGCCCTTACCGGCTCATATCTGTTGCAGCTCTCCTTCCCGGGACTCCAGCACCACCGGCCACTCAATCCTTGCACATCAACCACCCATTCTTGACCACTCCGGTCATAAAACCATGGCCCACTGGCCAACATAATCCTAAAATCCAAGATTAAACCATCATCACTCTCGAGGTCTACATTCCGTCGTTATGTTCATACTCACGTTCTATACATTGCTTGCTCCCAACTCTTCCTCTCTTGGGTCGCAACCTTTGAGCCGTACCGATCTCACTCTCAGACCAGCGTCTTTGAGTTATACCATTTCACTCTTGGACCACAATCCTCAAGATCTCGGTATCAGGGGAACTACTCATCCCCTCAGGGGAAC
Source organism: Camelina sativa (assembly GCF_000633955.1). NCBI lineage: Eukaryota > Viridiplantae > Streptophyta > Magnoliopsida > Brassicales > Brassicaceae > Camelina > Camelina sativa. The sequence goes on along the minus strand of NC_025704.1, from coordinate 21,847,862 downwards.
ATCATCCCCTCTGCCACTCTCGGAGCCCTCAGCCCCTCGAGCTATCGGTATTCAGGGGAATCACCATCCCCTTAGGAGCAACAATCCTTAACGACTATAAACATCTCTCGACACAAAGTACCTCCTGTGGTCCGAGTATAACATTGCAATGTTACACCTGCCCACTAAACTTCTAATATCCAACTGGATTAACCCCCAAACAGAGAAATATCTGCTCCAACTGCACATGTCCACCTATCTGCCTCTCTAGGTCTGATACCTCTTGAGAATAATCTCATACCGGTCATCTACAACTGCTCCATCCTCTTAACATAAGGTGGAAAGTCCTCAACATCCGCAGCCCTCGGCTGCACCCCGCCGCATGCAGCACAACTGGAGCCTACACTGGTACCCCTCTCGGTAACCGCTCCAACAGCATGCCAACAGATCCACCAATCGATCATCTCGACCCTGGGCTCCACCTGCTGCAACCCTACACCTGGGTTCCCAGCACCCCCGGCACGCTCACCGGCTAACCCCCTATGGTCCCTCCTAATACGCTTGTGACCCTCTGACGTACCTCCTCGTGGAACTCTGGACCACACACTCGCTGGCCTCGGGACCCGCCCGACAATGACAACGACCACATCCACGTCCACGACCTACAACTCAAACACCTTAACCACTGATCATCCAAGAACAGAGGCTAACAAGCAATTTTAACATAACACAAAAACACAAAAACACAAACTCACCGTGGAATCACACTGTAGGTTCGAAGAGGATGTTCTAGGACTCCATGCCACACACAATTGACTAACTCACATAATCAATCAAAGCATGTAAATCCCAAACATCTACAGCACAAAGCCTAGTGAACCCAAACCTAGAACCGTAAGGGCTCTGATACCAAAATGAAATGACCGACCCCTTTTTTAATAAATAATAATATATATAAATAAACTACAACTAGTGGTCCCATACCCACTAACCACCTAACCACAATCACAATCAACAGCGGAATAACAATACCAATAACAATATCCAATAATATCCAATAACATTCCAATATCATAGCACAAGCAATATCCAAATACCAAACAACAAGAAACATGAAACCGGCAACCTAGCAATGTTTCTAATGACTCAACTCTAGCAACCTAGCAATGCCGACAACATCCAATCGAGTCCCTAGAACATCCTCCTCTTCATTGCATTTGATTCCACGATCACACTTTGCCTTTACCTGCACACCACAAACAACAATTGAGATGCGTAAGTATTATCACAAATACTTAGTGAGGCAATCCTCCCATCTACTGGGCTATACACACAAGCAACATTGATTCCAAAGTTCCAAAACAAGCAACAAACAAACACACAAACCAGGAAATCAAACATCGTCTCGCTGGAAGGGAGGTGTCGACCGACACCAGCCTAGTGTCGATCAACACTGGCTCAATGGTGTCAACCGTGTAACATCCGCGAACCAAAAATTGGTTTTTTGGGGATGGTTGTCGATGGACACCAAGGTGGTGTCCGTCGACACCACTTATTTTCGGTTCGATCAGATTGGATTTTTGATCAATTTGGTTCGGTTTGGTTTAAGGAAACCATTTAACCTAGTCTTAAAAGGAAGGAAACGACCTAGGTCGTGTTGTTGCTGTTAGTCTCGCCGTTTTCATTTGAGAAAGGGGAAAAGAGAGAAAACAAGTGTTCTTGAGATTTTTGTGAGATTGGTGAGATTCCTTGCTGTTTCTTGGGAGATCTAAGGCTGGGAAGGTGCTAGGAGCTTGCTAGGAGTGAGGGAATTCGTTCTTATTGGTCAGAATCTTTCTGCAGAGAGGTGAGTGCATGACCATGGCTGATCTAAGCCTTTAATTCCCTTGTTCTTGCTTGTTGTTGCTTGTTTGTGTGTTTTTCTTGTTGGGATTGGTTGATACAGGTTCCTATGGAGGTATAAGGCTTGGATTTTGAGTATTGGACGATTTGGAGGAGATTTGGGAGCGAGATTCGACTCTTGACTTCGCGCGGATCGCAGTTGCAGAGGGAGTGTCGATGGATACCACTTGATGTCGGTCGACACCAGCAAATTTGGCATCGATCGACACTGTGGGGTAGTGTCGGTCGACACCATTGAGCCAGNTAACCTAGTCTTAAAAGGAAGGAAACGACCTAGGTCGTGTTGTTGCTGTTAGTCTCGCCGTTTTCATTTGAGAAAGGGGAAAAGAGAGAAAACAAGTGTTCTTGAGATTTTTGTGAGATTGGTGAGATTCCTTGCTGTTTCTTGGGAGATCTAAGGCTGGGAAGGTGCTAGGAGCTTGCTAGGAGTGAGGGAATTCGTTCTTATTGGTCAGAATCTTTCTGCAGAGAGGTGAGTGCATGACCATGGCTAATCTAAGCCTTTAATTCCCTTGTTCTTGCTTGTTGTTGCTTGTTTGTGTGTTTTTCTTGTTGGGATTGGTTGATACAGGTTCCTATGGAGGTATAAGGCTTGGATTTTGAGTATTGGACGATTTGGAGGAGATTTGGGAGCGAGATTCGACTCTTGACTTCGCGCGGATCGCAGTTGCAGAGGGAGTGTCGATGGATACCACTTGATGTCGGTCGACACCAGCAAATTTGGCATCGATCGACACTGTGGGGTAGTGTCGGTCGACACCATTGAGCCAGTGTCGCTCGACACTAGGCTGGTGTCGGTCGACACCTCCTTTCCAGCGAGACGATGTTTGATTTCCTGGTTTGTGTGTTTGTTTGTTGCTTGTTTGGAACTTTGGAATCATTGTAGCTTGTGTGTATAGCCCAGTATATGGGAGGATTGCCTCACTGAGTGTTTATCAAATCCTTTCAGACCGACACTACCCCACAGTGTCGATCGATGCCTGACTTGCTGGTATCGATCGACACTCCCTCTGCAACTGCGATCCGCGCGAAGTCGAGAGTCGAATCTCGCTCCCAATCTCCTCCAAATCGTCCAATACTCAAAACCCAAGCCTTATACCTCCGTAGGAACCTGTATCAACCAATCCCAGCAAGAAAAACACACAAACAAGCAACAACAAGCAAGAAAAAGGGAATCAAAGGCTTAGATTAGCCATGGTCATGCACTCACCTCTTGCAAGAAGATTTTGACCAACAAGAACGAATTCCCTCACTCCTAGCAAGCTTCTAGCACCTTCCCAGCCTTAGATCTCCCAAGAACAGCAAGTAATCTCACCAATCTCTCTCAAAAGCTTAAGAACCAACTCTCTCCTTTGTTTTTCTCTAAAAGCGGCCAAATAACAGAAAAACACGACCCTAGGTCGTTTTCCGCCTTTTACAACTCGATTTTAGGGATTTCCTAAACCAACCACGCAAACCGGGCAATTAAAATCGAACCGACCAAACCGGCTACAACTAGTCTCGATCGACACCTCCTGTGGTGTCGATCGACACCCTCACCAAAATCTCAATATTCGGTTTGCGGGTGTTACAATATGTCAAACTACTAAAAAATAGATTAATATATTTTTAAAAATCTAAATGTTTCAGTTTGTATATAACCTCATATTCAAAAATTTGGCTTAGAAGTTTGCATGATTCAAAACAAAATTATAATGTTTTCCATTTTAAAAGATATCTTTATTTTTTTAAAATTTGTCATTATAATTTTAAAAACAATTATTAAAAAGAGAAAATTAAACGCTCTTAGTGTATTTATTTACCAAGAAAATAAACTCTTTCTCATTAATTATTTTAGTACTTTAGTATGTTATGATAGATATGTTAGGTTTTCAATTACATATAAATAGCTTATGTAGCTTTGTGTCTATAATATCAAACACAAAACACACTTCAGTACATTCTTTTCATATAAGAAATAATAGTCAGTAAAATTCACGTATAAGCACATATGGCTAAATTTACCTCTCAAATTGCTATGCTATTCATTGTTGTAGCTTTGGTTTGCGCATTTATTCCTGTATTTTCAGTCAACGAATCTGAAGCAAAATCATTATGGGATACTTGTCTTGTTAAAATCTCTCCTCACTGTGCCTTGGATATAATCGCCGTTGTTTTTGGAAATACAACCATCAATGATACTTGCTGCCACGATCTTGTTCAAGAAGGAAAAGTTTGTCACGATACTCTCATTAAATATATTGCTGACAGACCAGCCTTAATTGCCCGTGAAGCACTATATTTGAAGAAAAGG
>NC_025704.1:21831595-21843496 GCF_000633955.1 Camelina sativa | reverse complement strand
AACCTGTATCAACCAATCCCAGCAAGAAAAACACACAAACAAGCAACAACAAGCAAGAAAAAGGGAATCAAAGGCTTAGATTAGCCATGGTCATGCACTCACCTCTTGCAAGAAGATTTTGACCAACAAGAACGAATTCCCTCACTCCTAGCAAGCTTCTAGCACCTTCCCAGCCTTAGATCTCCCAAGAACAGCAAGTAATCTCACCAATCTCTCTCAAAAGCTTAAGAACCAACTCTCTCCTTTGTTTTTCTCTAAAAGCGGCCAAATAACAGAAAAACACGACCCTAGGTCGTTTTCCGCCTTTTACAACTCGATTTTAGGGATTTCCTAAACCAACCACGCAAACCGGGCAATTAAAATCGAACCGACCAAACCGGCTACAACTAGTCTCGATCGACACCTCCTGTGGTGTCGATCGACACCCTCACCAAAATCTCAATATTCGGTTTGCGGGTGTTACAATATGTCAAACTAATAAAAAATAGATTAATATATTTTTAAAAATCTAAATGTTTCAGTTTGTATATAACCTCATATTCAAAAATTTGGCTTAGAAGTTTGCATGATTCAAAACAAAATTATAATGTTTTCCATTTTAAAAGATATCTTTACTTTTTTAAAATTTGTCATTATAATTTTAAAAACAATTATTAAAAAGAGAAAATTAAACGCTCTTAGTGTATTTATTTACCAAGAAAATAAACTCTTTCTCATTAATTATTTTAGTACTTTAGTATGTTATGATAGATATGTTAGGTTTTCAATTACATATAAATAGCTTATGTAGCTTTGTGTCTATAATATCAAATACAAAACACACTTCATTACATTCTTTTCATATAAGAAATAATAGTCAGTAAAATTCACGTATAAGCACATATGGCTAAATTTACCTCTCAGATTGCTTTGTTATTCATTGTTGTAGGTTTGGTTTGCACATTTGTTCCTGTATTTTCAGTCAACGAATCTGAAGCAAAATCGTTATGGGATACTTGTCTTGTTAAAATCTCTCCTCACTGTGCCTTGGATATAATCGCCATTGTTTTTGGAAATGCAACCATCAATGATACTTGCTGCCACGATCTTGTTCAAGAAGGAAAAGTGTGTCACGATACTCTCATTAAATATATTGCTGACAGACCAGCCTTAATTGCCCGTGCAGCACTATATTTGAAGAAAAGGGACGACTTGTGGAGTCATTGCATTGCAATCTCTAAAACTGCTTAAATTATTTTGATTAAAAACTTGATAGTTTTGTTGTAACATTTAATTTATCAGAAATATCCACTTCAGTACTTTTACAAAAAATAAAGGCAAAGTAAATCTCTTTGAAGATTTTCAACACAACTTTGTATTTCTAACAAAAAATAAAAAAAGAAAAAAATATCTCATATGAATTTTTAACCAAAAATTCAGATATTAATAGGATATATATTTTTGTTTACTGAATTCAATTTCTATATATATAAATTTATTAAATTTACAACAACTGTATAATCCTATCAAATTTCCTAATTTTTATTATAAATAATGACATATTTTTTTAGTCAATTTCAAGAGACAGGCATATATACAATTTTTGTCTTTATGCTTAAGCTCTAATTCCTCCAATTAAAAAATTATAAAATTATGAAAACTGATTAGAAAAGCGTAAAAAAAATCAATTTTAAATTCCAAACTGAAACAGGAACTTAAAGAGGTTTTGAAAATTCGAATAAACTGCAGACTGAATCATGTAAGAATGATATTTGTATATTAGTATTTTAACCATAGACTACTAGGGCTAAAATTTGATTAAAGTCCTTACCCACAAGTGGAGTAAGTTGACAATGAAAATATAGTCCACATAACCATTAACCTCACTCACATTTAATTTGTTTCTCTTTTTGCCATGATTTTAATCTATATATCTGTTTTTTTTTTTTTGTAATTTGGCTTTCAAATTTTGTTTCTATTCTCTTTAATAATAGATCCTTTAAACATTGTTTAACATCTATTTTAAGGAAATATTTTCTCTAGTTTACGAAAAAATCTTTTTTTGTAATTATTAGTCATTGACCTATAATATATTCATTTTTTACAAACTTATCAATAAGGTTTCAAACTTATATTGAAATGTTGTAATAGAAACATACTAGTGGCATTTCTTTGTCATTTAGATAAGAACTTTATTAGTGTGACTTAGAGTTTTTATACATTAAAAATAAAATATATTTATATGTCAAACTACTAAAAAATAGATTAATATATTTTTAAAAATCTAAATGTTTCAGTTTGTATATAACCTCATATTCAAAAATTTGGCTTAGAAGTTTGCATGATTCAAAACAAAATTATAATGTTTTCCATTTTAAAAGATATCTTTACTTTTTTAAAAAAATTTTCATTATATTTTTAAAAACAATTATTAAAAAGAGAAAATTAAACGCTCTTAGTGTATTTATTTACCAAGAAAATAAACTCTTTCTCATTAATTATTTTAGTACTTTAGTATGTTATGATAGATATGTTAGGTTTTCAATTACATATAAATAGCTTATGTAGCTTTTTTTCTATAATATCAAATACAAAACACACTTCATTACATTTTTTTCATATAAGAAATAATAGTCAGTAAAATTCACGTATAAGCACATATGGCTAAATTTACCTCTCAGATTGCTTTTCTATTCATTGTTGTAGCTTTGGTTTGCGCATTTGTTCCTTTATTTTCAGTCAACGAATCTGAAGCAAAATCGTTATGGGATACTTGTCTTGTTAAAATCTCTCCTCACTGTGCCTTGGATATAATCGCCGTTGTTTTTGGAAATTCAACCATCAATGATACTTGCTGCCACGATCTTGTTCAAGAAGGAAAAGTGTGTCAGGATACTCTCATTAAATATATTGCTGACAGACCAGCCTTAATTGCCCGTGAAGCACTATATTTGAAGAAAAGGGACGACTTGTGGAGTCATTGCGTTGCAATCTCTTAAACTGCTTAAATTATTTTTATTAAAAACTTGATAGTTTTGTCGTAACATTTAATTTATCAGAAATATCCACTTCAGTACTTTTACAAAAAATAAAGGCAAAGTAAATCTCTTTGAAGATTTTCAACACAACTTTGTATTTCTAACAAAAAAGAAAAAAAGAAAAAAAATATCTCATATGAATTTTAAACCAAAAATTGAGATATTAATAGGATATATAATTTTGTTTACTGAATTCAATTTCTATATATATAAATTTATTAAATTTACAACAACTGTATAATCCTATCAAGTTTCCTAATTTTTCTTATAAATAATGACATATTTTTTTAGTCAATTTCAAGAGACAGGTATATATACAATTTTTGTCTTTATGCTTAAGCTCTAATTCCTCCAATTAAAAAATTATAAAATTACGAAAACTGGTTAGAAAAGCGTAAAAAAAAATAAATTTTTACAAACTTATCAATAAGGTTTTAAACTTATATTGAAATGTTGTAATAGAAACATACTAGTGGCATTTCTTTGTCATTTAGATAAGAACTTTATTAGTGTGACTTAGAGTTTTTATACATTAAAAATAAAATATATTTATATGTCAAACTACTAAAAAATAGATTAATATATTTTTAAAAATCTAAATGTTTCAGTTTGTATATAACCTCATATTCAAAAATTTGGCTTAGAAGTTTGCATGATTCAAAACAAAATTATAATGTTTTCCATTTTAAAAGATTTTACTTTTTTAAAATTTGTCATTATATTTTTAAAAACAATTATTAAAAAGAGAAAATTAAACACTCTTAGTGTATTTATTTACCAAGAAAATAAACTCTTTCTCATTAATTATTTTAGTACTTTAGTATGTTATGATAGATATGTTAGGTTTTCAATTACATATAAATAGCTTATGTAGCTTTGTGTCTATAATATCAAATACAAAACACACTTCATTACATTCTTTTCATATAAGAAATAATAGTCAGTAAAATTCACGTATAAGCACATATGGCTAAATTTACCTCTCAGATTGCTTTGTTATTCATTGTTGTAGGTTTGGTTTGCACATTTGTTCCTGTATTTTCAGTCAACGAATCTGAAGCAAAATCGTTATGGGATACTTGTCTTGTTAAAATCTCTCCTCACTGTGCCTTGGATATAATCGCCATTGTTTTTGGAAATGCAACCATCAATGATACTTGCTGCCACGATCTTGTTCAAGAAGGAAAAGTGTGTCACGATACTCTCATTAAATATATTGCTGACAGACCAGCCTTAATTGCCCGTGCAGCACTATATTTGAAGAAAAGGGACGACTTGTGGAGTCATTGCATTGCAATCTCTAAAACTGCTTAAATTATTTTGATTAAAAACTTGATAGTTTTGTTGTAACATTTAATTTATCAGAAATATCCACTTCAGTACTTTTACAAAAAATAAAGGCAAAGTAAATCTCTTTGAAGATTTTCAACACAACTTTGTATTTCTAACAAAAAAGAAAAAAAAGAAAAAAAATATCTCATATGAATTTTAAACCAAAAATTGAGATATTAATAGGATATATATTTTTGTTTACTGAATTCAATTTCTATATATATAAATTTATTAAATTTACAACAACTGTATAATGCTATCAAGTTTCCTAATTTTTATTATAAATAATGACATATTTTTTTAGTCAATTTCAAGAGACAGGTATATATACAATTTTTGTCTTTATGCTTAAGCTCTAATTCCTCCAATTAAAAAATTATAAAATTACGAAAACTGATTAGAAAAGCGTAAAAAAAAAAATCAATTTTAAATTCGAAACTGAAACAGGTTTTGAAAATTGTAATCATGTAAGAATGATATTTGTATATTAGTATTTTAACCATAGACTACNATCAATTTTTACAAACTTATCAATAAGGTTTTAAACTTATATTGAAATGTTGTAATAGAAACATACTAGTGGCATTTCTTTNTACAAGTGGAGTACGTTGACAATGAAAATATAGTCCACATAACCATTAACCTCACTCACATTTAATTTGTTTCTCTTTTTGCCATGATTTTAATCTATATATCTATGTTTTTTTTTTTTTTTGTAATTTGGTTTTCAAATTTTTTATCTATTCTCTTTAATAAGAGATCCTTTAAACATTGTTTAACATCTATTTTAAGGAAATATTTTCTCTAGTTTACGAAAAATTATTTTTTGTAATTATTAGTCATCGACCATAATATATTCATTTTTTACAAACTTATCAATAAGGTTTCAAACTTATATTGAAATGTTGTAATAGAAACATACTAGTTGCATTTCTTTGTCATTTAGATGAGAACTTTATTAGTGTGACTTTGAGTTTTTATACATTAAAAATAAAATATATTTATATGTCAAACTACTAAAAAATAGATTAATATATTTTTTAAAATCTAAATATCTCAGTTTGTATATAACCTCATATTCAAAAATTTGGCTTAGAAGTTTGCATGATTCAAAACAAAATTATAATGTTTTCCATTTAAAAAGATGTAACATCCGCGAACCAAAATTGGGGATTTTTGTGTTGGGTGTTGATTGACACCAGGGTAGTGTCGATCAACACCAGCACTTTTTGGTTTGACTGGGTTGTTTTAATTGGTTGTTTTGGTTCAGTCTGGTTTAATTGAATTTCCTAACCGATGTATATAAAAGAAAACTCGACCTTGGTCGTGGGAAAAGAGGTGTTTCTGCCGTTTTTAGAGAGAAAAGGGGAGAAGAAGTGTTCTTGAGGTTTTGGGATGTTTTTGGGAGATACTTGGCTTAGGATTAGGAGATTTGTTGCTGTGGAGTGAAGATCTACTGCTGGGAACAAAGGAGAAGCTTCCTAGGGTGCTGGATTCGTCGTTGTTTTGTCAGAACTTTCTGCAAAAGAGGTGAGTGCATGACCATGGCTGATCTAAGCCTGAGAATCCTTAGTTTTGCTTGTTTTGTGGCTGTTTGTGTTGTTTTCTTGCATGTTTGTGGTGGGGATGTGGTTCCCATGTGTTTCCAGGAATTTTGGATGAGTTTTCGGACGATTTGGAGGTTTTGGGAAGTGGTTCTTCAACTTTTGGCTTCGTGCGGATTGTATTGCAGGGTCAGGGTCGATCGACACCAAGTGGGTGTCGATCGACACCAAGTGGGTGTCGGTCGACACCAGGTTGGAGCCAGTGTCTATCGACACCATCTTGCTTGGTCGTCTCCAACTTGTTTGTTGCGTGGTTTCCTGGTTTATTCTGTTTTGTTTGATGTTTGTTAAACATTGGAATCTCAGTTGCTTGTGTGTATAGCCCAGTAGTTGGGAGGATTGCCTCACTAAGTATTTATGATAATACTTACGCCTCTCAATTGTTGTTTGTGGTGTGCAGGTATGTGACGTGGAATCATGGCGATGAGGAGGAGGATGATCTGGGGTCTCGTTTCTGTGATGTTGGTTTTATTAATTATGTTGGAACCTTGGTTAGAGTTATGTTAGGTTACTGTATAGAATGGATAGGAATGTTATTGTATTGATGATGTGAAACGACCAACCTTTTTTTTTTTTAATAAATAATAAATAATATATATATATAAATAAACTACAACTAGTGGTCCCATATCCACTAGCCACCTAACCACATTCACAATCAACAGTGGAATAACAAAACAAATATCCAATAATAAACCAATAATAATTCAATAACAATCCAATATCATAGCATAAGCAATATTCCAATACCAAATAACAAGAAACATGAAACCAGCAACCTAGCAGTGTTTCTAATGACTCAACTCTAGCAACCTAGCAATGCCAGACAACATCCAATCGAGTCCCTAGAACATCCTCCTCTTCATTACCTTGATTCCATGATCACACTTTGCCTTTACCTGCACCACAAACACAAATTGAGATGCATGAGTATTTGATAAACACTCAGTGAGGCAATCCTCCCATCTACTGGGCTATACACACAAGCAATAAGATCTCTACATGCCACAATCAACAATTAATAAAACAAACTAGGCAATATACAAAGCATGCAACATCCGTCGTAGCTGAAAGAAGGGGTGTCGACCGACACCAGATGGTGTCGATCAACACTGACAATCTGGTGTCGACCGACACCATAGTGGTGTCGACCGACACCCTGCCCAACAGTCCTGAAAACCCTAGTTTGTGTCGACCGACAACTCCACATGGCACCGATCGACACTCGCCAAAATCCCGAGCCGTCCTCTCGTTGGTGTCGACCAACACCCCAACTGGTGTCGACCGACACTGATGCCGAGCAGTGATTTCCTTCGATCAAAAACTTTGAATTTCGCCTCCAATCTTCTCCAATCCTCTCCATGCCTTCCCAGAAGCCAAACCCAGCCAAAGCAGCGACGAAATACCATAGAGAACTCAAAGAAACAACCACATAAGCACCAAATCACATAAAAACTAGAGATCTTAGCTTAGATAAGCCATGGTCATGCACTCACCTCTTTGCAGGAAGATTCAGACCAAGAGCAACGAATCCAACCCTCCTAGCAAGCCTCTAGATCCTTCCTAGCTCCAAATCTCACAAGAATAGCTAAGAAAACTCACAAATCTCTCCCAAAATCGAAATCTCCTTCTTCTCTCTATTTCTTTGTCAAAAACGGCCAAAAGGGAAGAGAAAGGTCGAGTTCCCCTTTTAAAACCCAATTTTAGGGTTTCCAAACCAACCATGCAAACCGTACGATTAAAATCCAATCGACCGAACCGACCACAACCAGTGTCGATCGATACCCTCAGCAAATTACCCAAAAAAATGGTTTGCGGGTGTTACAATTCTTCCCCACCAATCTAGATTCGTCCTCGAATCTCGAACAACCATCAGCCAAGGACTCCCGTGCAACCGTCTCCACGGTCCACACTCCTCCGACCGATCTACAGAAGGTCACCTCTAGGCGATAGACTCACGCTCCAGGCGTCATTTGCTCTCGACTTTTGGACTTTCCTTTACTCACAGGCCTAAGCCTTGAGTTTTTATTGGCTCCTCATCAGACCTAAGTCAGTATGCCAAATGTTGGCTCCTCATCGGGCCTAAGCCCGCATGCCATAATATATAAGGAAAAATCCAAACTCGTCTCTCGGGTTGCCACCCTACAGCGCGCCCCCGGATCGTCATCTGAAGTCGATATACCAACCATATTCCCAAGCCACAAAGTCTCTGAATATGGCAGTACTAGGAGAACCTAAGTCCTCCAAGAGTCGCGAGCAAACAATTCTGAATCCGTCTGAGTCCTATCCCTATCCATGTTTCCTTCCCGTGGCTCGCGTAAAACATCTCAATGTCCTACCAACCACATATCCCCTCACTGGAATACCTCATGACCACACAAGGATCATATACACGCCACAAGGGCCAAACAAAATGTCCTAAAGAGGACCGCCACCAAGACCAAACAAAATGTCCTAAAGAGGACCGCCACATGGGCCAAACAAAATGTCCTAAAGAGGACCACCACCAAAGCCAAACAAATGTCCTAAAGAGGACCGCCACCAAGGCCAAACAAATGTCCTAAAGAGGACCACCACCAAGGCCAAACAAATGTCCTAAACAGGACCGCCACCAAGGCCACTCGTCCCGAAGGATCGTCACAAAGACCATCTGTACCGAAGGACCGTCACAAAGACACTCTGGCTAAACAGCCCGCCACAAAGGCCACACAATTGGCTAAACAGCCCGCCACAAAGGCCACACACGGCTGAACAGCCCGCCACAAAGGTCACATACGGCTAAACAGCCCGCCAAAAAGGCCACACAATGTCCAAAAAGACCGCCACACATGGGCACACTGACTCGAAAGTCCGCCACTAAGGCCACACACAAGCCCCTCCAAGGCTCTCCACCGCTAAAATGGACAAATTCTAACTCCCGTAAAACTTTCCATATTTAGCACTTTCCATTTCTGGAAACTTTCCACTTTTGGAAACTTCTATTTCAGGAAAAATTTCCTCCAAAAACCCCGCCTCACGGAAACTTTGTACCCCGAACACCACCTCATCTTGTTACTGAGTCGCACAACCAACCATCCCAAGCGACCGAGTAACAAGAGAGATGGGCTGGAATACTCCATTCCCGCTCCAACCACGGATTACAGATGGAACCAGACTAAACAAGCTCAAGTTGCGGCTTGCTTCTCATACCACTTCTTGAACCTCACTTTCATCTTTGCCTCAGGCTCCCAAGTCTGCTCCTCAACACCATCACAGTCCCACAGGACTCTCATCAAAGAAATATTCTTCTTCCAAAGTTCCTTGATCCTCCTCTCGAGAACCCTCACTGGTCTCGCCTCCAAAGTCATGTTAGGCTGAAGATCCTCAGGAATCTTAGCCAACACTCGCTCACCCTCACGGAGACACTTCCGCAACATAAACACATGGAAAACCTTATGGAATGCACGCATAACCTCGGGCCCAACCCACTCAATCACTCTGAATGGACCCATATACCTTGGACTCAACTTAGTCTCTGACAATGACCTGTTCGGACCCCGCAACATGGCCATCTTGAGGTACACTCTGTCTCCTACCTGAAACTCTAGATCTCTCATTCTCCTATCGGCATAACTCCTCTGCCTATACCGAGCCTCCTTCATGTTCAGCTTGAGAACCCGAATCTTCTCTGAGGTCTCCTGAACAAAACTAGCACCAAACATGCACCTCTCCGCCACCTGAGTCCAGCATAATGGTGTACGACATGGTCTCCCATACACAGCCTCATAAGGAGCCATCTTAATACTCGCCTGATAGCTGTTGTTGTAAGCAAACTCTACCAGGTTCAGGTGGTCTTCCCAATGGCCACCCCAATCCAACAAACACATCCTCAGCAAATCCTCCAGCGTCTGGATCGTCCTCTCAGAGTGTCCATCTGTCTGGGGATGATAAGCTGTACTCATATGCACCTTCGTGCCCATCTATGCCTGAAATGCCTTCCAGAACACCGAAGTGAACTTAGAATCTCTATCAGACACAATGATCACTGGCACCCAATGCAATCTGACTATCTCCCTCACATACTTCTTAGCCAAGACCGCTGCTCCATCAGTCTTCTTAATGGCCAGAAAATGTGCTGACTTAGTCAACCGGTCCACAATGACCCAAATAGCATCAAAGGTCCGTGACACTGGCAATCCTACCACAAAATCCATAGTGATCATATCCCACTTCCACTTAGGAATGGGTAGACTCTTCAGTATCCCGCCAGGAACCTAATGCTCAGCCTTCACTAGCTGACACACATCGCACCTCGAAACCCAACTAGCCACATCCTTCTTCATCCCGACCCAATGATAGTACCTCTTGAGATCACGGTACATGTTAGTCGCTCCTGGATGAATAGACAACTTGCTCGCATGAGCCTCTCTCAGAATCTCCTGCCTCAACTCCTCATCCTTGGGCACACAAACCCGACCGTGCACCAAGATAGTACAATTATCTGAGACCTGATACTCTGAATCCACATCCTTAGAGGCATTAACCAGCCCCATATCCTTCTCGTGAGCCAACCGCACCCTACTTAGAAGATCTGCTCTATCAACTGCTTCCAAANATCCCCCTGCTCAGGCAAAGCCAACACCAGCGCAGTAGTCAACATCTCCTTCAGGCTTGCAAAGCCTTCCTCACACTNTAACAGCACACAAACTGAAAGCACTGATCTCTCCAACCAGAGGCTCCATCTCTTGCTCCTGAGCCGAAGCTACCCTCTTCCGACTCAGAGCATCTGCAACCGTGTTAGCCTTGCCAGGGTGATAGGCTATCTCCAAATCATAATCTGCCACAAGCTCCATCCACCGCCTCTGCCTCAAATTCAACTCAGGCTGAGTGAATATATACTTCAGACTCTTATGATCTGTAAACACCTGTACCTTTGCACCATAAAGATAAGATCTCCAAATCTTCAGGGCAAAAACTACAGCATCCATCTCCAAATCATGAGTAGGATAGTTGCCTTCATGCACCCGCAACTGCCGCGAAGCGTAGGCAATCACCTTCCCATGCTGCATCAGAACACACCCCAAACCAACTCTAGATGCATCTGTGTAAACCACATAGGGATCCCCCTGCTCAGGCAAAGCCAACACCAGCGCAGTAGTCAACATCTCCTTCAGGCTTGCAAAGCCTTCCTCACACTCTTCTGACCAAACAAAAGGAACATCCTTCCCTGTCAACTTAGTCATAGGACGTGCTCTGCTCACAAACCCCTGCACAAATCTCCTGAGTATCCTGCCAATCCAAGGAAACTCCTGAGCTCTGTGGCATTCTGCGGTCTAGGCCAATCTTTGATAGCCTGAATCTTCTCTGGATCTACATAAACCCCCTCTGCAGAAACAATGTGACCCAGAAAGCCCATCTCACGCTGCCAAAAACTACACTTGCTCAACTTGGCAAACAACTTCTGCTCCCGCAGCTTCTCCATAACTGCCCTCAAATGCACTGCATGCTCCTCAAGACTCTTAGAATAAACCAGGATATCGTCGATGAAAATGATGACAGACACATCCAGAAACTCCTGAAACACGCTGTTCATCAATCTCATAAACGCTGCTGGCGCGTTAGTCAACCCGAAAGGCATCACCACAAACTCATAATGCCCATACCTCGTCCTGAAAGCAGTCTTCCTCACATCTGCCTCATCTATCGGTATCAGATGATAACCCGACGCCAAATCTACCTTGGAGAACCAAGTAGCACCCCTCCAGTGATCCAACAACTCATCGATCCTAGGAAGAGGGTACTTGTTCTTCACAGTGACCCGGTTCAAACCCCGATAATCAATGCACAACCTGAAACTCCCATCCTTATTCTTCACAAACAACACTAGCGCTCCCCACGGTGATACACTAGGACGGATGAATCCCTTACTCAACAAATCCTCTAGCTGCTTCTTCAGCTCTGCCATCTCT
>NC_025704.1:21794910-21830561 GCF_000633955.1 Camelina sativa | reverse complement strand
CTTCCCCACTGACTCTAGAATAGATATAGTAACCAAATAAGCCTCACGGCCCTTCTCGATCATCTTCCCAGCCTGAATGGCTGAGATCAAGAGACTCCCTGAAGTCGGTCTAATACCCTGAAAAACCAACTTTCCTCCTGGACGCTCAAACTCCACTCTACCCCGATGGCAATCCAAATGCACCATATTCCGATGCAACCAATCCATCCCGAGAATAACATCAAATAACTCCACTGGACTGATAAGGAAATCCGCTGGCCATGACTCCCCTGCGATCTGAATATCAACTCCTCTAGATCGTCCAATCACTCTCAGGAACTCACCTCCCAAAACTCTGACAACTCCTGAACGCTCTCAAGGATCCCCGCTGATCCCCGCACACTCTGCACACTCTGGAGTAATGAAGCTATGAGAAGCTCCAGAATCAAACATCACATGGGACTTAAACCCGCCCACCAAAAAGGTCCCTACACAAACCTCATGTGTTGAGAACCTAACACTTTATCACAGGAAACATATACAATCTGAACCTACTAAAATCCACAAAGTTTAAGTACCAGGAAATATACCTGTGATCGCCCCGGCACTGGTTCTACCAGTCTCTGCTGTCGTGTAAACCCGTGGCGCCTGCTCAATCCGTGCCNAATAACTCCACTGGACTGATAAGGAAATCCGCTGGCCATGACTCCCCTGCGATCTGAATATCAACTCCTCTAGATCGTCCAATCACTCTCAGGAACTCACCTCCCAAAACTCTGACAACTCCTGAACGCTCTCAAGGATCCCCGCTGATCCCCGCACACTCTGCACACTCTGGAGTAATGAAGCTATGAGAAGCTCCAGAATCAAACATCACATGGGACTTAAACCCGCCCACCAAAAAGGTCCCTACACAAACCTCATGTGTTGAGAACCTAACACTTTATCACAGGAAACATATACAATCTGAACCTACTAAAATCCACAAAGTTTAAGTACCAGGAAATATACCTGTGATCGCCCCGGCACTGGTTCTACCAGTCTCTGCTGTCGTGTAAACCCGTGGCGCCTGCTCAATCCGTGCCACCTGCTGACCTCTAGGCTGCACCTACTGCAAGACTGCCACTGCTGCCGGCTGCAACTTGGGACAAAAAGGCATGATGTGCCCTGTCTCCCTACAATGATAACATACCCGAGGCCCTACCGTCGGAGCACTCCTCTTGGGACAACTAGCAACCCTGTGATCCTTGCTCCCACAACCGAAGCAACTTGCACAACTTGGCTTTTGCTTAGCCTCCCACCTCCTCTTGGTTCCCTATGCAGGCCTACCGCCCCTGCTAGAACCACCCTGCTGCTGAGCCTTACTAGGCTGAACTGCTGGAGCTACCGCCACTGACTATGCTCGGATATCCTCCTCAATCTCTGTTGCAGTCTCAACCAGCTCTGCACGCGTAGCATAACTCCGCCCTCTATAGTGAACTCTCAAATCATCACGTAGAGCCCTCAAAAACCTCCTGATCTGAGCCTCCTCAGACTCCAAAGCCTGACCCCCATAACAAAGAAGTCGACTGAACTCCAAGTCCAGCTCCCACACTGACCGTGTCCCCTCAGACAACTGAAGGAACTGCACCTCCAACCGATCCAATGCCTCTCTAGGAAAATACTTGCGGTTGAACTCCAAGACGAAGTCAGCCCAAGTCATCTCCCGCTGCACTCTCCTAGCAGCCACTGATCTCCACCACAACTCAGCATCACCACTCAAATAGTAGACCCCTATGTCCACCCAAAACTCCTCAGGACATCTCAGAGTATGGAAGTTACGTTCCACACTCGTCCTCCACGCATCCGCAACAGTAGGATCTGTACCACCCGAAAACCTCTCAGTGAACAGATCCTTCATCTCCTTGAGCATAGACAAATAACGTCTATGTGCTCCCACATCCGCAACCACTGGCTGCCGCTCCTCCGCCACCACTGGTGGCACTACCTGAGCCTGAGCCGGTACCACTGGTGGTAACCGCTCTAACACCTGTGCTAGCATAGCCGCAAAGTCAGTACCAGGGACTCCACCCGCTGGGACTCCCACACCCGGAACCCGAGCATCACCGGCCACTGGAGCATCAACACCGCCCCCTCCTGCCACACTCACGGAATCCCCCGGAACACCCTGCGACTCGCCAACACCCTCAGCTGTCACACTCTGGTCCTCGGTCTCACTAACCACTGGGACTCTGCCCCTACCACGACCACGTCCGCGTCCACGACCACGTCCGCGTCCACGACCTCGACCAGCCACAGCATCCTCTCTAACCATCTGCACTACCATGAACAGAAGGCTAAGCAAACAATTTCTAATATAACACAGAAACATAAACTCACCGTGGAATCACACACTCGGCTCGAAGAGGATGTTCTAGGACTCCATGCCACACACAATTGACTAACTCACATAATCAATCAAGACATGCAATCCCAAACATCACAACAGAAACCTAGTGAACCCAAACCTAGAACCGTAAGGGCTCTGATACCAAAATGAAACGACCAACCTTTTTTTTTATAATAAATAATAAATAATATATATATATATATAAATAAACTACAACTATTGGTCCCATATCCACTAGCCACCTAACCACATTCACAATCAACAACGGAATAACAAAACCAATATCCAATAATAAACCAATAATAATCCAATAACAATCCAATATCATAGCATAAGCAATTTTCCAATACCAAACAACAAGAAACATGAAACCAGCAACCTAGCAATGTTTCTAATGACTCAACTCTAGCAACCTAGCAATGCCAGACAACATCCAATCGAGTCCCTAGAACATCCTTCTCTTCGTTGCCTTGATTCCACGATCACACTTTGCCTTTACCTGCACCACAAACACAAATTGAGATGCATGAGTATTTAATAAACACTTAGTGAGGCAATTCTCCCATCTATTGGGCTATGCACACAAGCAATAAGATCTCTACATGCGATAATCAACAATCAATAAAACAAACCAGGCTATATACAAAGCATGTAACATCCATCGTAGCTGAAAGAAGGGGTGTCGACTGTCACCAGATGGTGTCGATCGACACTGACAATCCGGTGTCAACCGACACCATAATGTGTCGACTGACACCATACTGGTTTCGACCGACACCCTGCCCGACACTCCCAAAAACCCTAGTTTGTGTCGACCGACACCTCCACATGGCATCGATTGACACTTGCCAAAGTCCCGAGCCGTCCTCGCGTTGGTGTCGACCGACACCCCAACTAGTGTCGACCAACACCGAATCTTCTCCAATCCGCTCCATGCCATGGATAACTCAAAGAAACAACCACATATGCACTAAATCACATAAAAACTAGAGATCTTAGCTTAGATAAGAAATGGTCATGCGCTCACCTCTTTCCAGGAAGATTCAGACCAAGAGCAACGAATCCAAGCCTCTAGATCCTTCCTAGCTCCAAATCTCACAAGAACAGCTAAGAAAACTCACAAATCTCTCCCAAAATCGAAATCTCCTTCTTCTCTCTGTTTCTTTGTCAAAAACGGCCAAAAGGGAAGAGAAAGGTTGAGTTCCCCTTTTAAAACCCGATTTTAGGGTTTCCTAACCCAACCACGCAAACCGGACGATTAAAATCGATCTGACCAAACCGACCACAACCAGTGTCGATCGACACCTCCTGTGGTGTCGATCGACACCCTCACCAAAATACCAAAAAAATGGTTTGCGGGTGTTACATGATGTATCGTTTCTGTATTATTGGTATGTTTCCGCTGTGCTTAATGTTATTGCTGGTTTAATGATGAGTTGTGGTTTGGGTTGGTTAATTAAGTAGTATGAGATGCTTAATTATAAATTATATTTATTATTATAAAAAAAACAGGTCGGGTTGTTTCATTTTGGTATCAGAGCTCTTACGGTTCTAGGATGGTTAAGTGGATGGTTTAGGAATTTAATTGGATGAATTATTTTCCTGTTGCTGGATGCATGATGTTGTGATTGGAAATTGATTATGAGTAGTTAGTCAATTTGTTTGTGGTATGGAGTCATAGTATCATCCTCTTCGAACCTTCAATGAGACTCCACGGTAAGTTGTTTTATGTGTTGTTAGTTGTGTAGTGTTTTAGCTTCTGTATGGGAAGTGCAGTTGGCTATTGGCAAATTGTTGGAAAGTGGTGGATCACGCTGATATCATGAAATACCGTTGGCGGTGATTTGTAAAAGTGGATGTGTTTGAAAGGGATTTCCGAAAAGTTAAGTTGGACACTTACTTCGTTTAGGGTGGCTGGAGTACGAAATTTCCGTGAAGCAGTGGTGTAGATGGAAGTTTCCTGAAATAGAAGTTTCTATAAGTAGGAAGTTTCCAAAGAGGAAAGTTCTATGGAGTTAGAATTTGTCCATTTTTAGCGGTTGTGAGCCTTGGAGGGGCTTGTGTGGCCTTCGTGGCAGACTTTTGAGTCAGAGTGTGCCCGTGTGTGGCGTTCTTCTGAGACATTGTGTTGCCTTTGTGGCGGGCGGTTTAGCCAATTGTGTGGCTGATGTGCGTACTGGTGTCGCTGAAGGTCCAACGGGTGCTGTGAGTGTGGCAACATGTTTTGCTCAAACCGAGATGACTGTATTAAGGATTTACTGACAGTGTTGTTGGAGAGGATTTAATAAGATGATTAGTTCTTATTGAATCTTGATGAGGAATGGGTTAAGGAATTATGCGGCTCTGGAAAAGGAAAGATTCCATAAATAGAGAGTTCCAGAAAAGGAAAGATTTCTAAAAATGGAAAGTTCTATGAATAGTTAGGACTTGTCTATTTTTGGAAAGGGGATGTGAAATGCCAAAGTGGCGAGAATATTTGGAGGTTGACCTAAAAAGTGGTCACAGATGAGATGATCAGTTCTCATGGATTTTTGATTGGTGATGTCACGGTGCTACGAGATATGCGGGTTCTAGAAATGGAAAGTTTTATGAATAGTTAAAGCTTGCCTATTTATGGAAAGTGCTGTTGGAAATAGAAAGCTCAATGAATAGTTAGAACTTGTCTATTTTTGGAAAGAGCGTGAGTAAACACCCGAATGGTTGAGACGTTTAGGGTTGGCTTGAAGAGTAGTCATGATAATGGTGATATTCCAGTGAGGGAATATGGTGGTACAGAGAACTTGGGTTGATGATGTTCAGTCCGATCAGAGGATGTGTGGACCATGGTGACGGTTTCACGGAGGTCCTTAGCGGATGGACAGTGCTGCGGGATTCGAGGACGAATCCATATTGGTGGGGGAGAATTGTTACATCCGCAAACCAAAATTGGGTTGTTTTAATTGGTCGTTTTGGTTCGGTCTGGTTGAATTGAAGTTCCTAACCGATGTATATAAGAGAAAACTCGACCTTGGTCGTGGGAAAAGAGGTGTTTGTGCCGTTTTTAGAGAGAAAAGGGGAGAAGAAGTGTTCTTGAGGTTTTGGGAGGTTTATGGGAGATTCTTGGCCTAGGATTGAGAGATCTGTTGCTGTGGAGTGAAGATCTAGTTCTGGGAACAAAGGAGAAGCTTCCTAGGGTGCAAGATTCTTCGTTGTTGGGTCAGAACTTTCTGCAAAAGTGGTGAGTGCATGACCATGGCTGATCTAAGCTTGAGAATCCTTTGTTTTGCTTGTTTTGTGGCTGTTTGAGTTGTTTGCTTGCATGTTTGTGGTGGGGATGTGGTTCCCATGTGTTTCGAGGGATTTTGGATGAGTTTTCAGACGATTTGGAGGTTTTGGGAAGCGATTCTTCAACTTTTGGCTTCTTGCGGATTGTGTTGCAGGGTTGGTGTCGATCGACACCAACTTGTTTGTTGCGTGGTTTCCTGGTTTGTTGTGTTTAGTTTGCTGTTTGTTAAACATTGGAATCGCAGTTGCTTGTGTGTATAGCCCAACAGATGGGAGGATTGCCTCACTAAGTATTTATGATAGTACTTACGCCTATCAATTGTTGTTTGCGGTGTGCAGGTCTGTGACGTGGAATCATGGCGATGAGGAGGAGGATGATGATCTAGGGTCTCGTTTTTGTGATGTTGGTTATATTAATTATGTTGGAACCTTGTTGTTTCCACCATAGTTGTTACCTTGAAAGCGATTAGCTTGATGAGCATAATTCTGATCTTGCGGATTCTTCACATTTGGGTTCCTATAAGAAAGGTTAGAAGTATTTCTTAAATTGTTGTTGAATTGCTGTTGTACCCTCGGTTTTGGTAGTATCTTTGAGCACCAACATAGTTGACTTCTTCTTCTTGGAAAGGCTCCATGTTTCCATTGTTAATAGTCTGACAAGCGTTTACTCCACGTTGTTGGTTCCTTAGAAGTAGGTTCGTCATGTTCTTAAGGTCGGCAATCTCCTTAGTGTCGGAATTTCTAGAACAAATGGTTCTATCAAAATCGATGCAAGTGTTGCTACTACTTGCGGCAAGGTTGTCGATAAGAACTCGTCCTTCTTGAACGATCTTCATAGTGAAATCTCCATTGCTGGCCGTGTCGAGTGAAACTTGATACTTAGGGTGTAACACTCTATAGAAAGTACTTAAGTGGTTACCTTGAGCAAAACCATGATGGGGGCAGTCACGTTTATAGTCCTTGAAACGTTTCCATGCTTCATAAAATGATTCGACCGGTCCTTGTTGAAAACTTTGCAGCTTGTTGCGAAGAGAGCTGGATCTTGACTTAGTATAAGTGGTTGAGAAAGGCTGACTTGCATCCTTCCTAGCTAATAATCGATCCAGGAGGTAGAGACTTTAACCATCTATGAGCCTTTTTGGCTAGAGAGAAATGAAAAAGCTTACACTTCAAGTAATCTTCGGTAATTCCATTGGTTCTTGTTGTAGAGCAGATTTCTTCAAAAAGATCAATGTGGTTCATCGGATGTTCGGTAGTAAGGCCATGGAACTGATTTTGCTTCACCAAACCAATAATTTGAGGTTTAATCTCCTAATCACGTCGTGGAGGATGAGTGATATGGATTGTAGCACGGTCTTGAGGGTATTGATTGGGAGCATCATAGTCGGCTATGGTACCGTTAGGAGCGGCACGTCTTAGAGGGTGCACATAAGCAGGTTGTCTTCTGCCAGCTTGAGGTAGTGGTGGATTAGCGAAGAGAGCAGGCTGGTGAGGAGGGACATCAAGGTTGTCTCCCACGCCTAGAGGGTTAATATCACGAGGAGCTTGTTGATGGTCCCGGCCAACTAAAGGGTCAAGTTGTGGATCAGCAGGTGCAAGGTTGGGGTTACCACCTTGTGCAAGAATCGGCTCTCCTTGCTCGTTGAGGGCAGGAGGTATCAGCGGTTGGTCGAGGTTAAGGAGACCTTGGTCCTGGTTCCTTTCTTCGGCCATGAGTTGTTCGAATCCTACTTGGGGAGATTTGATTCATTCCGAATTTAAGAATTCAGAATATAAGAATGAACGTTGTTTTTGAAGTTTCCTAAGCTCATGTTCTAGTCGATCAATGTCTTGAATTGGAGATACGGTTCCGGAGGGTTGACTCCTAGTCATGCACTACAAAATCCAAAAACAGAAACTAAAAGGGAAAATAGAGGTTATCGAAAAACAAGAAAATATAAATTAAAATTCAAAAATTCAAAAGAAAAATTCAAAGTATCTTAGACGAAAGTTCTTATCAAATTCAATGGGCAGCTAGTTAATCCCCGGCAACGGCGCCAAAAGGCTTTGATGTGTGTAGAATTTCACTCCAAATCTTTTACCTGAAAAGACTACACAACGACTGAAAGTGCACAGTTAATCAATGTAGAATTTTAGGATCGATCCCAGAGAGAATAATAGCTAACTCAAATTGAACTAAAAGGGAAAAAAATATGGCTAAGACTAAATAAGAGTTGGGGGTTTTGGTTTTCCTAATATCTATCGCAAGTAAATAAAAACGGTTTAAAACTATAAGACTAAGGCGTTGGGCATTTTGGGAGTCATCTCAGGGTTTTCATGGTTCTAAGCATATTAAGTGTAAGATCTAACAAGTAAATACTAAATTCGGTCTAGGTTCTCAACTACGAAACACTAAGGAACTAACAAGCTATTTTCATAGAATGAAAGTCTAAAGTCTTCATACTCGGTTACTCAACTTTTGCAGGCAACGACGCATATCAACCAGCTAGTTAAACAAGTTCGATACATTCACCAAACTCCGCAACTCAACTTACACAGGTTACGACGTGAGGTTTCGGTATAACACTAGTTCAGAGAAGTAGGATAACGCGGTTCGTTCTCTAGATCACCACTTGGTGATCAATCCAAGCACATGCATTAAGATAACGATGTCCCAAAAGAACTCTAATATAAACCGAAAATAAGATCTAACAACCTAATTGAATTCCCCTTGAATCACCCCATAAAACCCAACAAAGTAAACTACTCGCTCATGATGCAAAGAAACAACATTGATATTATAAAGTATAGCAACAAAAACGAATCAATAAACAAAAAGGGGTTCAAAGGAAACTTCTCTAGTTGTCACAAAAGTAACTTGACCCCAAAAGCAATTAGAGTATGAAAGAACTAGAAAGAGTAGAAAGAGAGAGATGGCAGATCTTCAAGCTTCAAGAGGGACAAGAGGTTGCGGCTGCTTCTCTGGTCGTGGCTAGGGCTGCTCCAAAAGTTGTAGAAGATGCACATACTGAAACTCTAGGTCTTAAGAGTATTTATAGGGTTTTATTTTGGATTAGGGTTTGTAAGGGTAAAAACATATTTTCTTCTTGAGTGCAGGACAAGGGGCGGCAAAAGAAGCTTCTAGACCGTGGAGGAGGCTTGGACTGAGCCGCAGTGATGGTCGCTAGTCAGGCCTTAAATAAAAGCCCATCGGCTGAATGGTTCTCTTCACGTCGGTTTATAACATGTCTTGGTAAAATGGGCATAACTTCCGGATGGCTGGATGGATTGACTTGATTCCACTTCTAGGAGGAAGATGACTCTTCTGGCTTTCTATAGACATAAGCACATCAAAATGTGAGTTCTGGAAGATCTTCAAAAGCGGCCCGTACTGAAGAACTCTAAATCTGTCCTGAAACATGTTTTCCTTGTCTTTTGATCCTATTTATTCTATAAAACCTGAAAAATCTTCTTGAAGCATGAAATACTTGATAATAGACCTTTTATACTTGAAATCTCATCAAATTCTTCCTAAATGCATATGAAAACTATAGCTAGTATGGGTAAAATAATAATGTTATCAAACTTCACAACATCAAATAGATCTTGAAACTATACCAAGTATAGTTCCTAAATCTCACACAAACTTCACAAAAATAAAATTGATCAAGCAAGGATGCTAGATCTAAACCAAACAAATAAATCAATCTGACATAGGAACGTAGATCTAACTAACATACACAAATATAAACATGCAACCTCAATCCTAAACTCATACACAAAATAAAATTCTATTCATGTGCTACTACACATGCTGCGGCACTCACCTTGGCCTTAAAGTCAAGAAAACGACATCTACCCTTGCCCGCCTATTAATCTCGATCCGACTAGCTTTCTCCAAGGATGGATCTAAGCTTTGGACCGAACCAAAAACTTAAAAAAATATTCTAAAAAGAATAAAAGACTAAGGGCAAAACATACTTACCAGAAACCTGACCACGATTCTCGACTCGACCAACTTCTACCTGACTCGCCTCCAAAAGCTTCTCAAACTAACTAACGATCTAACTATTCTAAGGGTGGGATTTTGGTGGAAAGCTAATGAACTAAATCTAGGAATTTATGGCGTTATATAGGGAGAGGAGTCTTAGCGCCCTAGCTAAGGTAAGCACGAAATGGTGGATAAGCATTATCCAAAAGCTTATCCTTATCCACTTTCATTCTTATCCAAACTAGGGCTTGCCCCAACTTACGCTCAACACATACCATTCTCATCCAAAAGTGTGGCATCATATGGACGACACACTCCCAGCTGGTGTGAAACGATCCGTCCCATTTTGTTTTTTAATAAATAATAATAAAGGTCTATACGTCTAAAAGCTTCCCACAAAATTACAGCACGATCATATCTCAGGTGAAACCGCAATCGATCTTGAAACACCCGCTGGTCTCAATCCGTGACTGAGATGAAACGCCCCACGAAACTGCCAATATCTCCTAGAATATAACTCAAATTCACTTCTGTGAAAAGGAGAGTGTACGAAAATCTCGTAGCTACAACCCTACCAAAAATCAATACCTTTTGAAACGTTTTGAGTTATCGGATATTCCTTCTCCCAAACCCTGACAGTTTTGTTTCTCTCATTACTCTATAGAAAAAGCTTCATCTCCTTCTCTTCCTCCTTTACACTAAACAACCAAGAGTTCTCTCCCTTTCTCTCCCTCTCTCTCTCATAACAATGTCGACAATAGCAAAAACATAGAGAAGAGGCATGCCTTCAAGAAAGAGATTAGGGGTTTTTGGTTTAATTAGATTAAACCAGGATTTAATTAAACCAAACTCAATTAAAATCCATTCTTTTGGTTTACTCAACATATCCCAAACTTTATTCCCGGAACACAGATGTTACTCTTCTCCCCCACCAACATAGATTCATCCTCGAATATCGAACAATCGTCCGCCAAGAACTACAGTGCAACCGTCTCCACAGCACGCACTTCCTCCAACCGACCTACGAAGGTTACCTCTAGGCGATAGACTCACGCTCCAGGCATTATTTGCTCTCGACTTTTGGATTTTCCTTTACTCATAGGTCTCGACCTTGAGTCTTTATTTGCTCCTCATCAGGCCAAAACCTGCATGCCATAATATTGGCTCCTCATCGGGCCTAAGCCCGCATGCCATAATATATAAAGGAAGTCCAATATTCGTCTCTCGGGTTGCCACCCTAAGCCCGGATCGTCATCCGAAGTCGATATACCAACCATACTCTCAAGCCACAAAGTCTCAGAATATGGCAGTACTAGGAGAACTAAAGCCCCCCAAAGAGTCGTTCAGGACCAACTTTCCCTAGAGCAAACAATTCTAAACAGGTATGAGCCCTATCCCTAAACAGGTTTCCTTCTCGTGGTTCGCGTAAGACATCAAAAATGTCCTACCAACCACATATTCCCACACTGGAATACCTCTTGACCACACAAGGATCATCAACATGCCACAAGGGCTGCCACAAAGGTCAAACAAATGTCCTAAACAGGACCGCCACCAAGGCCATACAAATATCCTAAACAGGACCGCCACCAACGCCAAACAAATGTCCTAAATAGGACTGCCACAAAGGCTAAACAAATGTCCTCAACAGGACCGTCACAAAGACCACTTGTCCCGAACGACCGTCACGAAGACCACTTGTCCCAAAGGACCGTCACGAAGACCATACATCCGAAGGACCGTCATGAAGACCACTCATCCGGAAGGATTGCTTAAACAGGCCACACGTCCCGAAGAACACACATCCCGAAGGACCGCCTAAACAGGCAACATTTGCTAAACAGCCCGCCACAAGAGCCACATAATTGGCTAAACAGCCCGCCACAAAGGCCACACAATTGGCTAAACAGCCCGCCACAAAGGCCACACTATGTATCAAAAGACCGCCACACACGGGCACAATGACTCAAAAGTCCGCCACGAAGTCCACACAAGCCCCTCCAAGGCTCACAACCACTAAAAATGGACAAATTCTAACTCACATAAAACTTTCCATTGTTATAACTTTCCACTTTTGGAAACTTTCCACTTTTAGAAACTTCCATTTCAGGAAACTTCCTTCTTTAGCAATAGCCTCACGGAATTTCGTATTTCGAACACCAACTCATAGGACTACAGCTTGGACCAGGCTAGACAAGCTCAAGTCGCGGTCTGCTTCTCAAACCACTTAAACCTTGCCTTCATCCTCGCCTCTGGCTCCCAAGTCTTCCCCTCAACACCATCACAGTCCCACAGGACTATCATCAAAGAAATCTTCTTCTTCCGAAGTTCCTTGATCCTCCTCCCAAGAACCCTCACTGGTCTCGCCTCCAAAGTCATGTTTGGCTGAAGATCCTCAGGAATCTTAGCCAACAACCAATCATCCTCACGGAGACAGTTCCACTACATCGACACATAAAAAACCTTGTGGAACGCAGGCATAACCTCAGGCAACTCCAGCCTATATGCTACCAGTCCCACCTGCTTAATCACTCTGAGCGGACCCATATACCTCGGACTCAACTTGGTCTCTGTCAATGACCTGTTTGGACCCAGCAACATGGCCATCTTGAGGTACACTCTGTCTCCCACCTGAAACTCAAGATCTCTCCTCCTGCTTGCCGGCATAACTCCTCTGCTGCTCATGAGCGTCCTTCATGTTCAGCTTAAGAACCCGAATCTTCTCCGAGGTCTCCTGAACAAAATCCGCCTCGAACATGATCCTCTCCCCCCACCTGAGTCCAGCATAACGGTGTACGACATGGCCTCCCATACAAAGCCTCATAAGGAGCCGTCTTAATACTCGCCTGATAACTGTTGTTGTAAACAAACTCTGTTCAGGTGATCTGCCCAATGGCCACCCCAATCCAACACAAACATCTTCAGCAAATCCTCCAGCGTCTGGATCGTCCTCTTTGACTGCCCATTTGTCTGGGGATGATAAGTTGTACTCGTATGTACTTTAGTGCCCATCTCTGTTAGAAATGCCTTTCAGAACACCGAAGTGAACTTAGAATCCCTATCAAACACAATACTCGCTAGCACCCCATGCAACCTGACTATCTCCTTCACATATTTCTTAGCCAAGACCGCTGCTCCATCCGTCTTGTTAATGGCCAGAAAATGTGCCGACTTAGTCAACCGGTCCAAAATGACCCAAATAGCATCAAAAGTCCGAGACCCTGGCAATCCTACCACAAAATCCATCGTGAACATATCCCACTTCCACTATGGAATGGGTAGACTATTAAGTAACCTGCCTGGAACCTGATGCTCAGCCTTCACTAGCTGACACACGTCGCACCTCGCGACCCAAATAGCTACATCCTTTTTAATCCCGATCCAGTGATAGTACCTCTTGAGATCACGGTACATCTTAGTCGCTCCTGGATGAATAGAAAACATGCTCGCGTGAGCCTCCCTCAGGATCTCCTGCCTCAAATCCTCATCCTTGGGCACACAAATCCGACTGTGCACCAAAATAGTACCATTAGCAAAGACCTGATGCTCTGAATCAACATCCTTAGAGGCATTCACAAGCCCCAAATCCTTCTCCTGAGCCAACCGCACCCTGCTCAGAAGATCTGCTCTATCAGCCCCCTTCAAACCCAACGGCTCCTGAGAAACAACACACAACCTCAATGACTAATTGATATATCATGGTTTTTAGGTGTTTTTAGCCATTATATAAGTCTTATCTATAGAGTCTTTTTGGTATTTTTAGAGTCTTTTGAGTCTTTATAGGATAATGGAGTTAAATAGGAAGATTTGGAGCTTAATCAAGCATTAAGGCTGAGCTACGAAGTTGGGAGGCGAATTCAGAGGATGCATCGATCGACACAACATAAGTATCGTTCGATGCAGAGTCCACAAGACAAATTGGAAGTTTTTCCCATAAGTTTTGAAGATTTACAAAGTTGCGCCAAAGTTTTCCATATTTGCATCATTAGTCCATGGACGTGTTTAGGAATATAAATAGGATTTTTGGGTCATTGTTTAGACCTAAGCTTTATTTTTCCCCGCAACTTTTGAGAGCAAAACCCTGAGAGATTTTTAGAGAGCTTTTGGAGAGAAGAATCAAGACTCCTTCAGAGAAGATTCAGAACTCCTTTTCTTCTTCTTTTAATCTCTTAATGCTATCTATTTTATTTATGATTTCTGTTCTTACAATTATGTCCGAGTAGCTCTGCTTGTTAGGTTTAGGATTTCTCATTAGGGATTTCATGGTTTATTAGATCTGTTATTATTTAGGATTCATTATCTTTCTTGTTCTTCACCATAGGTTGTTTTTAATGCTAGATCTTTGATTTGTCATCTGGATTTAGATCTTAGGATTATTGATTGATATGAGAATATAATTGATTTTCCTGATAAAACCTTTGGTGAGCAAAATTACTTTTTGCAAACAGAGTTGATTTAGTAATTTTGTGAACTTATCTAAACTTGATTTTACTGCTGGTTTTTAACTTGAATTTTGCAAAGAGATTTGGATTTTCTGGTTTTAAAACTTAGATAATATTTGCAGTGAGAACTGATTTATTTTATAATTGTGTTTAGAGTTCAAGAACGGTGCTTAATTATTGAATCCTGCTTGGTTAATTAATTGATCTGATTTTCCATGATTTCTTGAGAATTTCCCGAAGCCTAGCGTTTATTCCTATTGATTTACAACTCCTTTATTTTCTGTTTTTGCATTGCTATTTAAATTACAATTTTGGTTTAGCATAATTAAAAGATTATTAAATCTATTGTGTGAATCTAGAGTTCTTGTGGATTTGATCCCTAAATACTACATTGACCTCTTAATTTGAGAGAGTAGCTCTAGGGGTAAATTTGAGCATATCAAATTTTGGCTCCGTTGCCGGAGACTCTTTTGATTCACCATTAGATTAAAATCTTTGATTTTGTCTAAATTTTTCTTTTTCTGTTTTACTCACACGCTTTTGTTTCTTTTATCTTGTGTGTTTCAGGTACATGCCTAAGCCTAGCACCAGGAAAAAATCAACTAGTCCAGTTGTTAAGCTTACAAACCAAGAGTTAGGACAACTAGAGCGTGACAACACAAAAGCAGCCAAATCAGCAAAGATGGTCAACCCAATCATATTTAGACCAGATGCGGCTGGCGTTTTGAGGGATCAAGAGGGTCATGTGCGCAACGAACTAGGCCAAAAACTTGATGCTGAAGGACAAGTTATTCAAGAAGAACTCGTTGTGGCCGATGGGAATGCAGGTTGTGTTGATCGACGCAATGCTGGTATCGATCAACACAACGAAGATGGCATCGACCGATGCACCGTTGGCGTCGATCAATGCAATGCCAGAGACGATGCAAAGAACCTTCAGCCTAGACGGGATAACAATGGAGAGCTTGTCAAGACTCTTGCAAACTTCAACAGACCAGATTTGTTCTATGGGAACCGATCCGCGATTGTCCCTCCTCCATTCCCAATGAATGATTTTGAGCTGAAGCCTGCCTACTTCGCTCTTGTTGGACAAAGGCCATTCCAAAACCTGCCACATGAGAAGCCTCTAGACCACATTGAACACTTTGAGGACATAGTCACAAGCATCAAGGCTAATGGAGTCACATAGGACTATCTCTACTGCAAGCTTTTCCTCTACTCTCTTGCTGGGAAAGCTTCTCATTGGCTAAGGCAGCTCAAACCAGGATCTCTGAAGACCTGGAATGATATCAAGGTGGCATTCCTCAATTACTTCTATGATGATGCGATGTTTGATGAGCTGAGGATTAAGCTTTCCACCTTTAGACAAGGACCTGATGAATCTTACAAAGCTGCTTGGGTAAGGTTTTAAGCATACCAGAGAGACTGTCCGCATCATGGGTTCTCAGAGGTGCAGTTGATTAGTATCTTCTTCAGTGGTATTGATTTGAGGTATCAGATGGCTTTGGATGCGGCTAGTGATGGGAACTTCAAGACAAGGTACCCAGATGACGCTGAAAAGTTGATAGAAAGACTAGCATCAAGCAACAATACCAAGAATGCAGACTTAGAGCGGAAAAGAGTACATGAAGGCCATGATTCAAATCAGTTTGCTGCAGTGAATGCTAAGTTGGATACAGTGCACAATCTTCTTGTGGGAAAGAAGTCTGTCAATTTTGCTGAAGATGTTGAGACTTTTGAACCAAAGCCAGAGACTACAGAAGAAGGTGTCAACTATGTGTATGGAGCTGGGTATCAAAATCAGAGATTTGGTCAGAAGAATTCCTTCACAGGCAATCCAAACAGCAACTTCACTAGGAACTATGGTTCTTCTTCTTACCAATGCCTCCCTCCACCCAATTCAGAGAGCAAGATGGAATCAATGATTGGACAGATTTTGGAAGGTCAACAGAAGTTAATTATAGACTTCAATGGGAAGATTGATTCTGTATACACTGAGCTGACTGGGAAGTTTGATGCATTAAACACTCATGTCAAAAAGCTGGAGAATCAAGTGATTCAGACTGCTGGGTCTGTAAAAAGAAGAGAAAATTCTTTCTAGAAGAACAGAGTCGAACCCCAAGCATGCTTGTAATGCGATTTTGGTGAAGGAAGGAGACGAAGATACGTTAGTTGATCCAGCATCGATCGACACTACACAAGAGCATCGATCGATGCAAACTCAATCAAGTGTCGATCGACACAAACTCAGTCAAGAGAATGGTCACCAATGGTTTGAGTCCTGAGGAAGGAGCACTGCTTACAAAGGATGTCAGCTCAATTCTGTTGGAGTGGAGATCATCTAATAAGTACTAGAGACTATGATGAGGTTCTGATCCATGACAAGTTGTTGGTAGATGATGTTTTTGTAATGTAAACACGGATTGCTGAGGAAAGCTACAGAATCGTTGAAGAAACACGAGCTGCAGGCCAAGCATCGATCGATGCAGCTGTTGCATCGATCGACACACCTTTCAGAATCAGTTCGGACTTGTCCACAACCACATATTCTCGACCAGTTATAAAGCTGAAATCTCACCATTCCACAGTCCAGAACCCACAGGTAAGGCCAAGGTATGCATCTCCTTCTCCCAAACCTTCTCCGTTCATCAATAAGAATTTGAAAGGTACAAAAATTGTTGTGCAGTTAACCAAGCCACAAGATTATCGTAGAGCGCTTGTTTCTTCTGTTGATGATTTTGCAGGAAATAAAAGAAGCAAACCCGTCCCTAAATCCCACACTGGTCATGTTCCTCACATCCTTGTCAAACCTCATGCAGCTAAAGCCTACACACCCCCTTGGATGAAGAGGACATTCTCTCAGAAGCATTCAATGCCATGTTCTGATCCACCGGATGCCTGAGATCCGACACAGTCAAGCTAATGACTGAAAACAAGCGCTTAGTGGGAGGGAACCCACTGGTAGGTTTTTCTTTTTTCTTTTTCATTTGATTTATTTTTATTTTATATTATTCGACAATCTCTTACTTGATAACACTGGGGACAATGTTGTTTAAGTCTGGGGGAGGCAGTTACTAACTACGTGAGTCCGTCGAAAAAAAAAAAAGTTTTATTGAGTCAAAATTTTTGTTGGGAACTATGATTTTTCTTTTTAGTGTACTGCCTTGGTAGATTAATGCTGCAGATTGAGTCCAAATCCGACTAATAAAAAATCCAATGGCTGACCAGTGAACCAAAGACATTCGAATTTCCAACAGAATCCATAAAAGCTTGAGGTAATTTCTGTACTTTTCTTTTTACCTCATCTAGGATATTGATGTTCATAGAGCTTGACTCCTTGTTCATACTTGACAAGTTCAGAAAA
The DNA here is from genome assembly GCF_000633955.1 of Camelina sativa. Lineage (NCBI taxonomy): Eukaryota > Viridiplantae > Streptophyta > Magnoliopsida > Brassicales > Brassicaceae > Camelina > Camelina sativa. The sequence continues at coordinate 21,813,153 of NC_025704.1, read as the reverse complement.
AAAAAAATTTGGTACTCCTCTCCCTTATTTAAGTTTAAAATATTTTTCCTGAGAGATTTGTTTTTTTTTAAAAAAAAGAATAAAAGATGAGATGATTTTGAACAGATTAGAGGGATAGGTAAATTACCTGTGACCCCATTATTCTACTCTTGAGTCAAATGATCACACAAAGTTTGGAAGCGAGGGGTAGATAAATTACTAATGACCCTGGTATTCGCTTACACCTTTGAAAAGAAAAAAAAAGAGATAATAAAAAAATAAAGCAAAGCCCAAAGGAAGATTAAATAGAATAAGTCTGGGGGAGAGAAAGAGTACCACATGTGTTAAAGATATTGTCTTGCTTGTTATCGTATTGTACGAGAATAAGGCTAGAAGGTTCTTGACATTGATCAAATTGATGAGTCCTATCGATGAAGGCTTAATGGAGGATGTTGTGGAATTTGGGAGGATACAAATGCCAACGGAGAAGTACACGGTGGTTCGATTTGGATTTGTCTGCTAAGCATATGGATTATAGTTTGGATGATCATGACAGTACTTTAAAAAGAAAAGGAGTTTCAGCGTTTTCAAACCTTTTCTACAGATGAAGTTGTTGATTTGCTTGAGGGCAAGCAAAAGCTAAGTCTGGGGGAATTGATATATCATGGTTTTTAGGTGTTTTTAGCCATGATATAAGTCTTATCTATAGAGTCTTTTTGGTATTTTTAGAGTCTTTAGAGTCTTTATAGGATAATGGAGCTAAATAGGAAGATTTGGAGCTTAATCAAGCATTGAGGCTGAGCTACGAAGTTGGGAGGCGAATTCAGAGGATGCATCGATCGACGCAACATCAGCATCGGTCGATGCAAAGTCCACAAGACAAATTGGAAGTTTTTCCCACAAGTTTTGAAGATTTACAAAGTTGCCCCAAAGTTTTCCATATTTGCATTATTAGTCCCTAGACGTGCTCAGGAATATAAATAGGATTTTTGGGTCATTGTTTAGACCTAAGCTTTATTTTTCCCTGCAACTTTTGAGAGCAAAACCTCGAGAGATTTTTAAAGAGCTTTTGGAGAGAAGAATCAAGACTCCTTCAGAGAAGATTCAGAACTCCTTTTCTTCTTCTTTTAATCTCTTAATGCTATCTATTTTATTCATGATTTGTGTTCTTACTATTATGTCTGAGTAGATCTGCTTGTTAGGTTTAGGGTTTCTCATTAGGGATTTCATGGTTTATTAGATCTGTATTATTTAGGATTCATTATCTTACTTGTTCTTCACCATAGGTTACTTTTAATGCTAGATCTTTGATTAGTCATCTGGATTTAGATCTTATGATTATTGATTGATATGAGAATATAATTGATTTTCCTGATAAAACCTTTGGTGAGCAAAATTACTTTTTGCAAAGAAATTTGATTTAGTAATTTTGTGAACTTATCTAAACTTGATTTTATTGCTGGTTTTTAACTTGAATTTTGCAAAGATATTTGGATTTTCTGGTTTAAAAACTTAGATAATATTTGCAGTGAGAACTGATTTATTTTATAATTGTGTTTAGAGTTCAAGAACGGTGCTTAATTATTGAATCCTGCTTGTTTAATTAATTGATCTGATTTTCCATGATTTCTTGAGAATTTCCCTAAGCCTAGCGTTTATTCCTATTAATTTACAACTCCTTTATTTTCTGTTTTTGCATTGCTATTTAAATTACAATTTTGGTTTAGCATAATTAAAAGATTATTAAATCTATTGTGTGAATGTAGAGTTCTTGTGGATTCGATCCCTAAATACTACATTGACCTCTTAATTTGAGAGAGTAGCTCTAGGGTAAATTTGAGAATATCACTAATCTTTCCTACCAGAGACTCCATGTCATGCTCCTGAGCCGAAGCTGCCCTCTTCCGACTAAGAGCATCTGCAACCAAGTTAGCCTTACCAGGGTGATAGGCTATCTCCAAATCATAATCCGTCACAAGCTCCATCCACTGCCTCTGCCTCAAATTCAGCTCCGGCTGAGTGAATATATACTTCAGGCTCTTATGAGCTGTAATCACCTGCACTTTTGCACCATAAAAATTAGATCTCCAAATATTCAGGGCAAAAACTACAGCAGCCATCTCCAAATCATGAGTAGGGTAGTTGTCCTCATGCTTCCGCAACTGCCACGAAGCATAGGCAATCACTTTCCCATGCTGCATCAACACACACCACAAACCAACTCTGGATGCATCTGTATAAACCACATAGGTTTGTCCCTGCTCAGGATAAGCCAATACTGGCATAGTAGTCAACATTCCCTTTAGGCTTGCAAAGCCCTCCTCGCGCTCCTATGACCAAACAAAAAGAACATCCTTCCCTGTCAACTTAGTCATCGAACGTGCTCTGCTTTCAAACCCCTGCACAAATCTCCTGTAATACCCTGCAAAACCCAAGGAAACTCCTGATCCCTGTGTGATTTTGTGGTCTAGGCCAATCCCTGATAGCCTGAATCTTCTTTGGATCTACAGAGACCCCCTCTGCAGAAACAATATGACCCAAAAAACACATCTCCCGCTGCCAGAAACTACACTTTCTCAACTTAGCAAACAACTTCTGCTCCCGCAACTTCTCCAGAACTGCCTCAAATGCACTGCATGCTCCTCAGGATTCTTAGAATATACCAGGATGTCGTCGATGAAAATGATGACAAACACATCTGAAAACTCTTGAAACACGTTGTTCATCAATCTCATAGACGTTGTTGGCGCGTTAGTCAATCCGAAAGGCATCACCAATACCTCGTCCTTCTACTTGACGAACAACACCGACGCTCCCCACAGTGAAGTGATAAGTCGAATGAATCCTCTGCTCAAAAAATCCTCTTGTTACATCCTCAGCTCTACTAGACTAATAATCTAGTATGCTGATATCAACTCACCACCATCTGAAAATCAACCCCTCTTGCCCGTCCAAGAACCTCTAGTAACTTGCCTCTAAGGGAAACTTCCACGAGACAGCTTATTCCAACATAGCTTTCCTGCGTGGCAATTCCACAGCAAATCATCAATACGAGCGTAATCAAACAAACAAGTACCATACGTTCGCATATTTTGATTCACCGCATTAAACAATATGCAGGCTGCCAACTCAAAACACTTGACTTATTTCCCCCAGCAAGCTTACCAAAACCTTGAATCTAGCAACCATGTCCATCTCCCATGAACTTCATCCAACATCGTCGCAACGATTAGTTTGTCCTGCCATGAAGGCTTATCGTGAACTTATGTACCTAGCAACCATGCCCTTGCCGGCTTATATATGTTTCAGCTCCCCTTCCCGGGACTCCAGCACCACCGGCCACACAATCCTAACGCATCAGCCACACAATCATGACCGCACCGGTCATTGAACCCTGGCCCACCAGCCAACACAACTAAAATCTAAGATTAAACCACCATCAACTCTCGAGGTCTACATTTCGTCATTATGTTTATACTCACGTCCTAGGCATGAGTTGCTCCCAACTCCTCCACCCTTAGGTCGCAACCTTCGAGCCATACCGANGGGAAACTTCCACGAGACAGCTTATTCCAACATAGCTTTCCTGCGTGGCAATTCCACAGCAAATCATCAATACGAGCGTAATCAAACAAACAAGTACCATACGTTCGCATATTTTGATTCACCGCATTAAACAATATGCAGGCTGCCAACTCAAAACACTTGACTTATTTCCCCCAGCAAGCTTACCAAAACCTTGAATCTAGCAACCATGTCCATCTCCCATGAACTTCATCCAACATCGTCGCAACGATTAGTTTGTCCTGCCATGAAGGCTTATCGTGAACTTATGTACCTAGCAACCATGCCCTTGCCGGCTTATATATGTTTCAGCTCCCCTTCCCGGGACTCCAGCACCACCGGCCACACAATCCTAACGCATCAGCCACACAATCATGACCGCACCGGTCATTGAACCCTGGCCCACCAGCCAACACAACTAAAATCTAAGATTAAACCACCATCAACTCTCGAGGTCTACATTTCGTCATTATGTTTATACTCACGTCCTAGGCATGAGTTGCTCCCAACTCCTCCACCCTTAGGTCGCAACCTTCGAGCCATACCGATCTCACTCTCAGACTAGCGTCTTCGAGTTATACCATCTCACTCTTGGACCACAATCCTAAAGATCTCGGTATCAGGGGAACTACCCATCCCATCAGGGGAACATCATCCCATCTGCCACTCTCGGAGTCCCCAGCCCCTAGAGCTATCGGTATTCAGGGGAATCACCATCCCCTCTGGAGCAACAGTCCTTAACGACTATAAACATCTCCCGACAAAAAGTACCTCCTGTGGTCCGAGTATAACATTGCAATGTTACACCTATCCACTCAACTTCTAATATCCAACTGGGTTACCCACCAAATAGAGAAATATCTGTTCCAACTGCATATGTCCACCTATCGGCCTCTCTAGACTCGATACTTCTCGAGAAGAATCTCGTACCGGTCAATCTACAACTGCTCCATGCTTCTAACATATGATAGAGACTCCTCAACATCCACATCCCTCGACTGCACCCCGCCAAATGCAGCACAACTGGAGCGTCCACTGGTACCCCTCTCGGTAACCGCTCCAAAAGCACGCCAAAAAATCCGCCAAGCGATCATCTCGACCCTGGGCTCTGCCTGCTGCAGCCCCACACCTGGATTCCCAGCACCCCCGGCATTCTCACCGGCTAACCCTCTCTCGTCCCTCCTGATAAGCTTGCAACCCTTTGACGTGCCTTGATGTCACTATATTTTACCATATTTATGGCCTTGTTTAGCTCATGTTTTGCATCATATAGAAGGCATTCCTTATGTTTTATAGCCATTTATGTCCAAATATGCACTTAGGATGTTTAGAAGCATGCATTGCATACGTTTGTGCATTTGGAAGTATTATTAAGTGTTATGGAGCTCTAAAAGGGTAAGGAAGGACTTGCTGTTATTTCTAGAGCTAAACAAGAGGATTGGAAGTATCAGGAAGGGAAAAGAAGGCACTCGACCATACCACTCGAGCAGGCACACGGTCGAGTACATGGTCGGATTCATAATGAGCTTCTAAAAGATCCATTCGAATGAAGATCTTTCATTGCGATTTAGCATCAGACGTCTTCATGAGAGTTGTAGCACATCGAGTTATCTTTCCAATGCCGGTGGTATCAGGTCAATCGCAGCTGTACTGACCAGATATCATCCCAGATCGAAGACTTAACCAGTGAAAGAAACAGAAGAAGAAGCCACTCGACCATGCCACTCGACCGAGCATGGTCGAGCACTTCCAGCCGCCTCTCTATTTTGTCTGCTAGCAGATTTAGGACTTCCCTTTCTTCGTATATATACTTAATGTACCTTATGGCCGCCAACAAGTGGGAGAGAGTCAGAAATAATATCTTGTAGCCACCAAAACCTAGTTTTTACTCTTTTGGGATTTTTAGTTTTTTGTTTTCATCATCAGCCACTTTTTCTCTAGATTTTTCATACTTGTTGGTTCCATAACTTTCTGAGTATTGAGAATCTGAGTTTGATTTCTTCTTCAATATTGTAGATCTTTGTCTTATCTTTCTAATCATGCAAGTTTCATTAATTTCTGGGATTATGATTTTGTTCATCATGTTTTGTGATTCTTAGTAGTTTGCTTAGATTTTAAGGATGGGTTAGGCTGGATAATGGTTGTGGTTGTTTAGATTGGCCAAGCTTGTTTGTTATAGATCTTTTCTAGGCTAGATATTCTCTATGCTAATCTTATATCTGAGAAGGTAAGGTTAGATCTTAAGCATCTTAGCATCACACCAGTGTCTAAGTTGTTAGATAAGGCTAGATCTAGAGATTATCATGAACCATGCTAAGAGATTAGATGTTTTGTTGATTTTTGACTATAATGATCTGTTGTTTAATGCCTGCTTTTATATGATCTTTGCTAGTGAGAGCTAGATTGGGAGTATCTTAGCTTGATTGTTATTGCCAAGAGATTGGATTAATTTGTATTAGAAGATCATTGTCTAGAGATAGCTCATATTTGATTGAGGTTAGTTGACCAGTTCTAGATAATCATAGCTTGAATCCAGCCCATGAATCCATCCTTAAGACCTTCCTTATCTATCGATTTACCTGTTGGAACCCTGTTTAATCGTTAGTTGTTTGCTTTACTTTCGTCCTGCTCTGTATTGTTGATGCTCTGTTTCGGTTCTGTTCATTTGCTTGTAAACTCGACCACCCACTCGACCATGCACTCGACCGAGTGCTAGGTCGAGCTCCAGTTTACTTTCTTGTTTATGCATTGTTCTGTTCTTCTTTTCTTCTGCTTATTAGTCAATTCTGCTTAGTATTGTTTATTGCACTTGTTCTACAGTTTAATTCAGCATTAGTATTGTCTTAAGTTGCCTTACTTCATTGCTTTTCATTATTGTCATTAGGTTGTTAGAAACAAATCAACTTGATATTTGGCTTAACTTGAATGCATTGATCACATCTTGAATGCTTACATATCACACTCTTTATGGATTGACATCCTTTATGCTACAACATCATAAGGGTATTGAAACACCTTGCATCCCATTCATCATCATCTCTGCTTATGTCTCTGTTTGCATGTTCTCATACGTTCAATGCATAAGTAGAACCTAGAAAAAGTCCAAGTTTGAATTGGCGCCATTGCCATTAGGGTGTTTATATGTTCCAGTCGAGATTTCACTGTTTCAAGATTAAGCTATGTTACTTTTTAGTATATTACTCACCTCTTTCTTGTTTTGGTGCTCTGTTTTGATTCTCAGGTACCACACGACTAGGCACTCGGCCGAGTACCTCAAAGCAAACGGTCGAGTGCTTGTTCGAGCACCTGGTCGAGCACCTGTTCAAAGTCTCAAGGAGAAGGAAAATTGGTGATAGTGATGCTCCTACTACACATACTCAGAGATTTGGGATAGTGCCTCCTCCTATCCACAACACAACCTTCACAATCAAGACTAGTCTGATCTCAATGGTTAAGAGCAGCAGATTTCATGCCCTGCCTACTGAAGACCCACTTGCACACCTTGACGAGTATGATAGGCTCTGTAGCCTTACCTATATAAATGGAGTTAGTGAGGATGCCTTGAAGCTAAGATTGTTTCCTTTTTCTCTAGGAGATAAAGCCCATCAGGGGGAGAAGACTCTACCTCCAGGAAAAATCACCTCTTGGATTGATTGTAAGAAGGTATTCTTTGCAAAGTTCTTCACTAGCTCAAGGACTGCACATTTGAAAAATGAAATTTCAGGATTTCTACAAAAGAACAATGAGACCTTTTGTGAGGCATGGGAGAGGTTCAAAGGTTATCAAACACAATGCCCACATCATGGATTCAGCAGTGAATATTTGTTGTGTACTTTGTATAGAGGTGTTCTTCCCAAGATCAGGATGCTCCTAGACACAACCTCCAATGGAAGCTTTATGAATGGAGATGTAGCTGGAGGTTTGGAATTAGTAGAGAATCTTGCTCAGTGCAATGGAAATCATAGTAAGGAGTATGATAGAAGCTTAAGGGGAGGTGTTGATTCTGAGGATTGGCATAGAAAGGAACTACAAGCCTTGAATGAGAAGCTTGAGAAGCTAGATAAGCTCTTTCTACACAAAAGAGAGGGCTCCCAACAAAAGAAGGTACATGTTGTTTGTGAAGATGAGAAGTCTATGGTCCCAGTTTATCCTTCACAACAACCCCATCAAGCTCCTGCTCAAGATCATGAGATGAAGAATATGCTTCAGCAACTCCTACAAAGTCAAGCTAATGGAGCCATGGAAACAAGTAAGAAGCTCACAGAGATGAATAACAAGGTGGACTGCACATACAGTGACCTTAACATCATGATTGAAGCTTTAACTTGCAGAATGCTTCTCCTAGAGAGCAAGAGTGGATCTTCTTCTTCTAGACAACTCCATGGGACAGCAATTAACAATCTAAAGGAGTTTGCCACTGCCCAAGCTATCTCTCTCAAAGAAATATCTTCAAAGCTCCCTGAAGACAATGACAGCCAAGATGGGGAGAATTTTCTCCAACCAGAGGTGCAGAATGAGAAGAAAACTGAGTTCGGGACACCACTCGACCATACACTCGACCATGCACACGGTCGAGTGTCTGGTCGAGTGCTTGATCGAGTCATTGCTCAAAAATCTAGCAAGCCGGTTCAGTTTATTCCTCCTCCCTATCAGCCACCTTTGCCATTTCCAGGACGGTTTAAAGAGCAAATGCTGAAAAAGTACAAGGCTTATATTGATAAGAAAGAATTGATGGTCTTGAGTCATGAAACTTTGTTACAAGATGTTGAAATGAATGAGAAGTCACAAGTTAAAAAGCTTAAGCAGAAGAAGCCAACTATTGATGGGCAGACCTTCAGGATTGAAGAGAAAGGTCATGAAACTGAGTCTGGAATCTTTGAGGGTGTGAATGGGGTAGAAACAGAGATTTTAAGTCACTCGGCCTTCCACTCGACCTACCACTCGACCTACCACTCGACCGAGCACCTTAAGTCACTCGACCGAGTGGTACCAAGTCACCCAAAATGCCCAGACTTCATCCCTAAGCTTCACCAACAACAAGAGCCAAGAAACCCCTTCTCTGATGGTTTGTCTGAGCTTCAAACTATCAACATTCTACATGATTCAGTGAGGGAATTAACAACTAAGGATGAGGAGATAAGTGGGCAAATCAAGAAGCTTCATGGTAAAGTTAGAAGTTCTTCTCCAAAGAAAGCAAAGCAAGGTCTGAGTATTATCAGCAGACACAGCTCTTTTACCATTGACCCAGGAATAAGAGGAGCAATACAATCTTTGGGAACAAAGGGGACTTCACCACCTCTATATCACCCTTCCAAAGCATAAGAAGTATGCAAAGTCAAGTTTAGAGACTTTAAACAAGCTAACTTGGGAGGAAGTCTCAAAGGTATCCATGTACATATTGGTTTAAGTTTCTTGTTATTTTGATCTTGTTTTCTTTTGTGTTATGGTTTATCAGGTAGCATGAAGGTCCTTTAGGCACTTGGTGATATTCCAACAAATGAATCCCACCCTCAGCCCATCCCAAGTAATACTCCAACTCTATCTTTGTATATACCATTGCATTTCTTGTTTTGTGTTGTTTCTTGATTCTTAAATCCTCTTTCAAATTTCTCTTACACAAGAGACTGTGTAATTTAAGTTTGGGGGAGGGTTTGAGATGATATTTGATGTTGTGTTCTGTTTTCTTATTTCAAATTTTTAGCATAATCATGTTAATACTTGCATTGCAGCTAAGGCATAGAAAAACCATAAAAATTTGAAAATTTTTACAAAATTCTTTACAAAAAAAAAAAGAGTGTTCATGTAGTTTGCATTGCATATTAGGATCTTGTTTAGCATGTTTCATATAGGACTGTTTCATATTTTTGCATTAGGGATCTATGATGAGTTTTGCCTTGTTAGCTTGTTTAGATTCACTAAACTAGGATCAATCCCCAAGTTAATAGTACTTTGATGCTAGTTGAGTGGTTAGAAGCATATGATTGAACCAAGCCTTGAATTTCTAAATTGCATTATGGTCTAAACTGAAGCATGTTGTGATTTGATGCCATTTCCTATTTATAAGAACCTAATATTGATTTTTAATAATCAATTTGTGCATTGCTTTAAAGTCATGGGTACCATATATATATTTGGATCATCTTTCTCCTTTTTACCACTCTTGTTGATCCAAGTAGCTGATTCATCATAAAAATCAGTTTCCCCTACCCATAACCAACCCTTCTTTCAAGCCATGTTTATTCTTGTGTGTGAGAGGCCTATTTTGGGATTGAGCTTGGTAGAAAGTGTTAGGTTTGAGCTGACAAGAGTAAAGCCTTGTGTAGTTCTAGTTTGCAATTTTCAAACTAGGACTAGGTGGTTTAATTGTTGGGTTTGGGACTTGGTTGTTTTGAAAAAGAAAAAGAAAAGAAAAGAGAAAAAGAGAAAGAAAAAGGTTAGAGTCTTTAGGAGGGGAATGTGTTTAAGAGAATTTAAGCTCTAGTGAAAGAATGGGAAGTATAAGATTGTTGAAGATGGTTCTAATCAAAGAAAAGAAAGAAAGAAAAGAAGAGTCTAGCAAAAAGCTTTTATGTCTTAAGAAATAAGTAGAAAAGGGAACCATAGCAAATAAGAAAAAAAACCCCATTCCACTAGATGATTCAAATTAGAAACCTCTCCTAAGGCTTAAAAACAAAAGAGAAAAAGGTATTTGAGAAGAGATGAAGTTAAAGGGTAGAACTAGGACCATTTGGGATTAGAATGTTAGGATCAAACACTTTGGGTACCTTTGGGTAGACAAGCTTTGTTCTTATATGTACCTGTGTTCTTACCTTTAGCATTCTTCTAAAGCTCAATCCATTTTTTATGAAAGAACCTTGATATTGATAAACCCCACTCAAAAGAGAGACCATCATTGTCTCTAAACCTTTTACTACCAAGCCAAATGAGTTTAAGCATTGCATAAATTGATTCATGTTCTTGAATAATGAATGTTAGAGGAAATGGTTGACTTGAATGCATGTTGATGTCTAAGACTTGAATCAGTTAAGGTTGTGATAGGCTTGTCTGCTCATTCACCTTGCATTATAGTACTAGTAACTTGGACATTGATTCTAGCTAGTTTATTAACAAGCTTTAGGCTTTGAGATCCCATTTTCAAACCTCACTTTCCTCTCTTGTCTTGTTTGTTTGCTTGAGGGCAAGCAAAGACTAAGTTTGGGGGTGTTGACGTCACTATATTTTACCATATTTATGGCCTTGTTTAGCTCATGTTTTGCATCATATAGAAGTCATTCCTTAGGTTTTATAGCCATTTATGTCCAAATATGCACTTAGGATGTTTAGAAGCATGCATTGCATACATTTGTGCATTTGGAAGTATTATTAGGTGTTATAGAGCTCTAAAAGGGTAAGGAAGGACTTGCTGTTATTTCTGGAGCTAAACAAGAGGATTGGAAGTATCAGAAAGGGAAAAGAAGGCACTCGACCATATCACTNTAGAAAAGGGAACCATAGCAAATAAGAAAAAAAACCCCATTCCACTAGATGATTCAAATTAGAAACCTCTCCTAAGGCTTAAAAACAAAAGAGAAAAAGGTATTTGAGAAGAGATGAAGTTAAAGGGTAGAACTAGGACCATTTGGGATTAGAATGTTAGGATCAAACACTTTGGGTACCTTTGGGTAGACAAGCTTTGTTCTTATATGTACCTGTGTTCTTACCTTTAGCATTCTTCTAAAGCTCAATCCATTTTTTATGAAAGAACCTTGATATTGATAAACCCCACTCAAAAGAGAGACCATCATTGTCTCTAAACCTTTTACTACCAAGCCAAATGAGTTTAAGCATTGCATAAATTGATTCATGTTCTTGAATAATGAATGTTAGAGGAAATGGTTGACTTGAATGCATGTTGATGTCTAAGACTTGAATCAGTTAAGGTTGTGATAGGCTTGTCTGCTCATTCACCTTGCATTATAGTACTAGTAACTTGGACATTGATTCTAGCTAGTTTATTAACAAGCTTTAGGCTTTGAGATCCCATTTTCAAACCTCACTTTCCTCTCTTGTCTTGTTTGTTTGCTTGAGGGCAAGCAAAGACTAAGTTTGGGGGTGTTGACGTCACTATATTTTACCATATTTATGGCCTTGTTTAGCTCATGTTTTGCATCATATAGAAGTCATTCCTTAGGTTTTATAGCCATTTATGTCCAAATATGCACTTAGGATGTTTAGAAGCATGCATTGCATACATTTGTGCATTTGGAAGTATTATTAGGTGTTATAGAGCTCTAAAAGGGTAAGGAAGGACTTGCTGTTATTTCTGGAGCTAAACAAGAGGATTGGAAGTATCAGAAAGGGAAAAGAAGGCACTCGACCATATCACTCAAGCAGGCACACGGTCGAGTACATGGTCGGATTCACAATGAGCTTCTCAAAAATCCATTCGAATGAAGATCTTCCTTTGCGATTTAGCTTCAGACGTCTTCATGGGAGTTGTAGGACATCGAGTAATCTTTCCAATGCCGGTGGTATCAGGTCAATCGCAGCTGTCGTTCAAGAGTTATACCTGTTTTACTGACAGAATATCATCCCAGATCGAAGACTCGACCAGTGAAAGAAACAGAAGAAGAAGCCACTCGACCAAGCATGGTCGAGCACTTCCAGCCACCTCTATATTTTGTTTGCTAGCAGATTTAGGGCTTCCCTTCCTTCCTATATATACTTAATGTACCTTATGGCCGCCAACAAGTGGGAGAGAGTCAGAAAAAATATCTTGTAGCCACCAAAACCTAGTTTTTACCCTTTTGGGATTTTTAGCTTTTTGTTTTCATCATCAGCCACTTTTTATCACTTTTNAAGAACCTTGATATTGATAAACCCCACTCAAAAGAGAGACCATCATTGTCTCTAAACCTTTTACTACCAAGCCAAATGAGTTTAAGCATTGCATAAATTGATTCATGTTCTTGAATAATGAATGTTAGAGGAAATGGTTGACTTGAATGCATGTTGATGTCTAAGACTTGAATCAGTTAAGGTTGTGATAGGCTTGTCTGCTCATTCACCTTGCATTATAGTACTAGTAACTTGGACATTGATTCTAGCTAGTTTATTAACAAGCTTTAGGCTTTGAGATCCCATTTTCAAACCTCACTTTCCTCTCTTGTCTTGTTTGTTTGCTTGAGGGCAAGCAAAGACTAAGTTTGGGGGTGTTGACGTCACTATATTTTACCATATTTATGGCCTTGTTTAGCTCATGTTTTGCATCATATAGAAGTCATTCCTTAGGTTTTATAGCCATTTATGTCCAAATATGCACTTAGGATGTTTAGAAGCATGCATTGCATACATTTGTGCATTTGGAAGTATTATTAGGTGTTATAGAGCTCTAAAAGGGTAAGGAAGGACTTGCTGTTATTTCTGGAGCTAAACAAGAGGATTGGAAGTATCAGAAAGGGAAAAGAAGGCACTCGACCATATCACTCAAGCAGGCACACGGTCGAGTACATGGTCGGATTCACAATGAGCTTCTCAAAAATCCATTCGAATGAAGATCTTCCTTTGCGATTTAGCTTCAGACGTCTTCATGGGAGTTGTAGGACATCGAGTAATCTTTCCAATGCCGGTGGTATCAGGTCAATCGCAGCTGTCGTTCAAGAGTTATACCTGTTTTACTGACAGAATATCATCCCAGATCGAAGACTCGACCAGTGAAAGAAACAGAAGAAGAAGCCACTCGACCAAGCATGGTCGAGCACTTCCAGCCACCTCTATATTTTGTTTGCTAGCAGATTTAGGGCTTCCCTTCCTTCCTATATATACTTAATGTACCTTATGGCCGCCAACAAGTGGGAGAGAGTCAGAAAAAATATCTTGTAGCCACCAAAACCTAGTTTTTACCCTTTTGGGATTTTTAGCTTTTTGTTTTCATCATCAGCCACTTTTTATCACTTTTTCTCTAGATTTTTCATACTTGTTGGTTCCATAACTTTCTGAGTATTGAGAATCTGAGTTTGATTTCTTCTTCAATATTGTAGATCTTTGTCTTATCTTTCTAATCATGCAAGTTTCATTAATTTTTGGGTTTATGAGTTTGTTCATCATGTTTTGTGATTCTTAGTAGTTTGCTTAGATCTTAAGGATTGGTTAGGCTGGATAATGGTTGTGGTTGTTTAGATTGGCCAAGCTTGTTTGTTATAGATCTCTTCTAGGCTAGATATTCTCTATGCTAGTCTTATATCTGAGAAGGTAAGGTTAGATCTTAAGCATCTTAGCAGCACACCAATGTCTAAGTTGTTAGATAAGGCTAGATCTAGAGATTATCAAGAAGCATGCTAAGAGATTAGATGTTTTGTTGATTTTTGACTATAATGATCTATTGTTTAATGCCTGCTTTTATATGATCTTTGCTAGTGAGAGCTAGATAGGGAGTATCTTAGCTTGATTGTTATTGTCAAGAGATTGGATTAACTTGTATTAGAAGATCATTGTCTAGAGATAGCTCATGTTTGATTGAGGTTTGTTGAACAGTTCTAGATAATCATAGCTTGAATCCAGCCCATGAATCCATCCTTAGGACCTTCCTTATCTATTGATTTACCTGTTGGAACCCTGTTTAATCATTAGTTGTCTGCTTTACTTTCGTCCTACTCTGTATTGTTGATGCTCTGTTTCGGTTCTGTTCATTCGCTTGTCAACTCGACCACCCACTCGACCATGCACTCGACCGAGTGCTAGGTCGAGCTCCAGTTTACTTTCTTGTTTATGCATTGTTCTGTTCTTGTTTTCTTATACTTATTAGTCAATTCTGCTTAGTATTGTTTATTGCACTTGTTCTACAGCTTAATTCAGCATTAGTATTGTCTTAAGTTGCCTTACTTCATTGCTTTTCATTATTGTCATTAGGTTGTTAGAAACAAATCAACTTGATATTTGGCTTAACTTGAATGCATTGATCACATCTTGAATGCTTACATATCACACTCTTTATAGATTGACATCCTTTATGCTACAACATCATAAGGGTATTGAAACACCTTGCATCCCATTCATCATCATCTCTGCTTATGTCTCTGTTTGCATGTTCTCATACATTCAACGCATAAGTAGAACCTAGGAAAAGTCCAAGTTTCAGACTTATTGTTTTTAATCTTCCTTAGAGCTTTGCTTTGTTTTTTTTTTCTCAAAGTTGTAGGCGAATAATGGGGTCATCAGTAATTTACCTACCCCTCGCTTCCAATTTGTATGATCATTTGACTCAAGAGTAGAATAATGAGGTCATAGGTAATTTACCTACCTCTCTAAACTGATCAAAATCATCCCATCTTTTATTATCTTCTTTTTTTAACAAAGCTCACATGTTTTTTAACTTGAATAAGGGAGAGGAGTACCATTTTCTTTCTGACGTCTTACTTGTCAGGTATGAACAAGGAGTCAAGCTCTATGAAAATCAATATCCTTGATGAGGTAAAAAGAAAAGTACAGAAATTACCTCAAGCCTTTATGGATTCTGTTGGAAATTTGGATGTCTCTGGTTCACTGCTCAGCCATTGGATTTTTCATTAGTCGGATTTGTGGATTCAATCTGCAGCATTAATCAACCAAGGCAATACACTAAATAGAAAAATCATAGTTCCCCACAAAATTTTGACTCAATAAAACCATTTTTTTTTCTGACTCTCAAAAATAAAAACGTAGTTAGTAACTGCCTCCCCCAGACATAAACAACACTGTCCCCACAGGTAAGTAAGAGATTGGCGAATAAAATAAAAAAATAAATGAAAATCAAAAGAAAAATGAAAAAGAAAAACCTACCGGTGGGTTGCCTTCCACTAAGCGCTTGTTTTCAGTCATTAGCTTGACTGTGTCGGATTTCAGGCATCCGGTGGATCGGAACATGGTCGTGAATGCTTCCGAGAGTATGTCCTCTTCATCCATGGAGGTGTGTAGGCAGTATGTGCATGAGATTTGCCAAGGATGTGAGGAACAGGACCAGGGCGGGACTTAGGTATGGGTGGNATCCTTGATGAGGTAAAAAGAAAAGTACAGAAATTACCTCAAGCCTTTATGGATTCTGTTGGAAATTTGGATGTCTCTGGTTCACTGCTCAGCCATTGGATTTTTCATTAGTCGGATTTGTGGATTCAATCTGCAGCATTAATCAACCAAGGCAATACACTAAATAGAAAAATCATAGTTCCCCACAAAATTTTGACTCAATAAAACCATTTTTTTTTCTGACTCTCAAAAATAAAAACGTAGTTAGTAACTGCCTCCCCCAGACATAAACAACACTGTCCCCACAGGTAAGTAAGAGATTGGCGAATAAAATAAAAAAATAAATGAAAATCAAAAGAAAAATGAAAAAGAAAAACCTACCGGTGGGTTGCCTTCCACTAAGCGCTTGTTTTCAGTCATTAGCTTGACTGTGTCGGATTTCAGGCATCCGGTGGATCGGAACATGGTCGTGAATGCTTCCGAGAGTATGTCCTCTTCATCCATGGAGGTGTGTAGGCAGTATGTGCATGAGATTTGCCAAGGATGTGAGGAACAGGACCAGGGCGGGACTTAGGTATGGGTGGCTTTCTTTTAAGTCATGCAAAATCATCAACAGAAGAAACAACTGCACTACGATAATCTCGTGGCTTGGTTAACTGCACAATAGATTTTGAACCTTTCAAATTCTTATTGATGATAGGAGAAAGTTTGGGTGAAGAAGATGCATACCTTTGCCTTACCTCTGGGTTCTGGACTGTGGAATGGTGAGATTTCAGCTTTACAACTGGTCTAGGACTTGCAGCTAAGGAATCAAGTCGAGAATCTTCAGTTTTGGACAAGTCTGAACCGTCTCTGGAAGGAGTGTCGATCGATGCAACAGCTGCATCGATCGATGCTCGGTCTGCAACTCGTGTTTCTTCAACGTTTTTGCAGCTTTCCTCAGCAATCCGTGTTTCCATTACAAAAACATCATCTACCAGCGACTTGTTATGGATCAGAACCTCATCATGGTCTCTAGTACTGATTAGATGATCTCCACTCCAATCTCCAAGCTTAACAGCTTGCTTACTCAATTTCTCGACAGTCTCCAACTCTTTGACATACCCAGCAGTAATGTCTTCATGAAGCTCTATGAGCAGATCATCGTCATAAGCAATCTCCACAGAAAATGTCTAACCATCAATCATGGGGTCTCTTCTCAGCTTGTCCATCTCAAAGTTCATGACCAAATCATCTACATTCAAAGATATATGTCCTTTCTTAACATCAATGATGGCACCAGCTGTAGCCAAGAATGAGCGTCCTAAGATGAGAGGATCACTAGGCTCTTTGTCATATTCCAGCACAACAAAGTCAGTGGGAATCATGCAATCTCCAATCTTGATTGGAACATCCTCTAAGGCACCTTCAGGAATTCTGCGGGACCGATCATCTAAGATAAGATATATCTTAGTCGGCTTGAAATCTGTCATCCCAAGTCTCACAGCAACAGAATGGGGCATCAAGTTTATACTAGAACCAAGATCGCAAAGAGAGTGAGGAAACCTTCTTGTGGAGATAGAGCAATCTAACACAAAACTTCCAGGATCTGGTAACTTCTCTGCAATCTTACTCTGAATAACTGCACTTACTTCCTTAGAGACAACCACCTCCTGCTTCTTATCCTTCTTCCTCTGTGGAGGCTGCTTCAACAGAATTGAGCTGACATCCTTTGTAAGCAGTGATCCTTCCTCAGGACTCAAACCATTGGTAACCATCCTCTTCACATATCTTTAATACCAGGAGAAAACTTGACTGCATCAATTAAAGGTATCTCAATCATTACCTTGTCCATCATAGCCTTGCATCTAGCTTCCTCAAGCTCCTGCTTAGACCTCCTAGGCTTAGGAATAGGAACCTTAGGCTTGTAAGCTTGTTGTGAATCGGATGGTGGAACTGGAACAGAAACCGTAGCCGCCTGTGGGAGGTGTCGATCGACACTGACGGAGCATCGATCGACGCTTGATGGTGGTTGCATCGATCGATGCTGTTGTGTATCGGTCGATGCTGGTTCCACTACCGTACCATCGTCCCCTTCCTTCACCAAAATCGCATTACAAGCATGCTTGAGGTTCGACTCTGTTTTTCTAGAAAGGAACTCCTCTTGTCTTTTAACAGACCCAGCAGTTTGAATAACTTGATTTTCCAGCTTCTTGACATGAGTTTTTAATGCATCAAACTTCCCAATCAGCTCAGTGTATATAAAATCAATCTTTCCATTGAAGTCTACAGTTAACTTCTGTTGACCTTCCAAAATCTGTCCAATCATTGATTCCATCTTGCTCTCTGAATTGGGTGGAGGGAGGGGTTGGTAAGAAGAAGAACCATAGTTCATAGTGAAGTTGCTGTTTGGATTTCCTGTGAAGGAATTCTTCTGACCAAATCTCTGACTTTGATAGCCAGCTCCATACACATAGTTGATATCTTCTTCTCTAGTCTCTGGCTTTGGCTCAAAAATCTCAACATCTTCAGCAAAATAGACAGACTTCTTTCCCACAAGAAGGTTATGCACTGTATCCAACTTAGCATTCACTGTAGCAAACTGATTTGAACTATTGCCTTCATGTGCTCTTTTCCGCTCTAAGTCTGCATTCTTGGTACTGTTGCTTGATGCTAGCCTTTCTATCAACTTCTCAGCATCATCTGGGTACCTTGTCTTGAAGTTCCCATCACTAGCTGCAT
>NC_025704.1:21774709-21790546 GCF_000633955.1 Camelina sativa | reverse complement strand
GTTTATGCATTGTTCTGTTCTTCTTTTCTTATACTTATTAGTCAATTCTGCTTAGTATTGTTTATTGCACTTGTTCTACAGCTTAATTCAGCATTAGTATTGTCTTAAGTTGCCTTACTTCATTGCTTTTCATTATTGTCATTAGGTTGTTAGAAACAAATCAACTTGATATTTGGCTTAACTTGAATGCATTGATCACATCTTGAATGCTTACATATCACACTCTTTATAGATTGACATCCTTTATGCTACAACATCATAAGGGTATTGAAACACCTTGCATCCCATTCATCATCATCTCTGCTTATGTCTCTGTTTGCATGTTCTCATACATTCAACGCATAAGTAGAACCTAGGAAAAGTCCAAGTTTCAGACTTATTGTTTTTAATCTTCCTTAGAGCTTTGCTTTGTTTTTTTTTTCTCAAAGTTGTAGGCGAATAATGGGGTCATCAGTAATTTACCTACCCCTCGCTTCCAATTTGTATGATCATTTGACTCAAGAGTAGAATAATGAGGTCATAGGTAATTTACCTACCTCTCTAAACTGATCAAAATCATCCCATCTTTTATTATCTTCTTTTTTTAACAAAGCTCACATGTTTTTTAACTTGAATAAGGGAGAGGAGTACCATTTTCTTTCTGACGTCTTACTTGTCAGGTATGAACAAGGAGTCAAGCTCTATGAAAATCAATATCCTTGATGAGGTAAAAAGAAAAGTACAGAAATTACCTCAAGCCTTTATGGATTCTGTTGGAAATTTGGATGTCTCTGGTTCACTGCTCAGCCATTGGATTTTTCATTAGTCGGATTTGTGGATTCAATCTGCAGCATTAATCAACCAAGGCAATACACTAAATAGAAAAATCATAGTTCCCCACAAAATTTTGACTCAATAAAACCATTTTTTTTTCTGACTCTCAAAAATAAAAACGTAGTTAGTAACTGCCTCCCCCAGACATAAACAACACTGTCCCCACAGGTAAGTAAGAGATTGGCGAATAAAATAAAAAAATAAATGAAAATCAAAAGAAAAATGAAAAAGAAAAACCTACCGGTGGGTTGCCTTCCACTAAGCGCTTGTTTTCAGTCATTAGCTTGACTGTGTCGGATTTCAGGCATCCGGTGGATCGGAACATGGTCGTGAATGCTTCCGAGAGTATGTCCTCTTCATCCATGGAGGTGTGTAGGCAGTATGTGCATGAGATTTGCCAAGGATGTGAGGAACAGGACCAGGGCGGGACTTAGGTATGGGTGGCTTTCTTTTAAGTCATGCAAAATCATCAACAGAAGAAACAACTGCACTACGATAATCTCGTGGCTTGGTTAACTGCACAATAGATTTTGAACCTTTCAAATTCTTATTGATGATAGGAGAAAGTTTGGGTGAAGAAGATGCATACCTTTGCCTTACCTCTGGGTTCTGGACTGTGGAATGGTGAGATTTCAGCTTTACAACTGGTCTAGGACTTGCAGCTAAGGAATCAAGTCGAGAATCTTCAGTTTTGGACAAGTCTGAACCGTCTCTGGAAGGAGTGTCGATCGATGCAACAGCTGCATCGATCGATGCTCGGTCTGCAACTCGTGTTTCTTCAACGTTTTTGCAGCTTTCCTCAGCAATCCGTGTTTCCATTACAAAAACATCATCTACCAGCGACTTGTTATGGATCAGAACCTCATCATGGTCTCTAGTACTGATTAGATGATCTCCACTCCAATCTCCAAGCTTAACAGCTTGCTTACTCAATTTCTCGACAGTCTCCAACTCTTTGACATACCCAGCAGTAATGTCTTCATGAAGCTCTATGAGCAGATCATCGTCATAAGCAATCTCCACAGAAAATGTCTAACCATCAATCATGGGGTCTCTTCTCAGCTTGTCCATCTCAAAGTTCATGACCAAATCATCTACATTCAAAGATATATGTCCTTTCTTAACATCAATGATGGCACCAGCTGTAGCCAAGAATGAGCGTCCTAAGATGAGAGGATCACTAGGCTCTTTGTCATATTCCAGCACAACAAAGTCAGTGGGAATCATGCAATCTCCAATCTTGATTGGAACATCCTCTAAGGCACCTTCAGGAATTCTGCGGGACCGATCATCTAAGATAAGATATATCTTAGTCGGCTTGAAATCTGTCATCCCAAGTCTCACAGCAACAGAATGGGGCATCAAGTTTATACTAGAACCAAGATCGCAAAGAGAGTGAGGAAACCTTCTTGTGGAGATAGAGCAATCTAACACAAAACTTCCAGGATCTGGTAACTTCNGAAAACCCATGATGCGGACAATCTCTCTGATATGATTTGAATCTTACCCAAGCAGCTTTGTAAGATTCAGTTGGTCCTTGTCTAAAGGTGGAGAGCTTAATCCTCGGCTCATCAGACATGGCATCATCATAGAAGTAGTTCAAGAATGCCACNATCCTTCCTCAGGACTCAAACCATTGGTAACCATCCTCTTCACATATCTTTAATACCAGGAGAAAACTTGACTGCATCAATTAAAGGTATCTCAATCATTACCTTGTCCATCATAGCCTTGCATCTAGCTTCCTCAAGCTCCTGCTTAGACCTCCTAGGCTTAGGAATAGGAACCTTAGGCTTGTAAGCTTGTTGTGAATCGGATGGTGGAACTGGAACAGAAACCGTAGCCGCCTGTGGGAGGTGTCGATCGACACTGACGGAGCATCGATCGACGCTTGATGGTGGTTGCATCGATCGATGCTGTTGTGTATCGGTCGATGCTGGTTCCACTACCGTACCATCGTCCCCTTCCTTCACCAAAATCGCATTACAAGCATGCTTGAGGTTCGACTCTGTTTTTCTAGAAAGGAACTCCTCTTGTCTTTTAACAGACCCAGCAGTTTGAATAACTTGATTTTCCAGCTTCTTGACATGAGTTTTTAATGCATCAAACTTCCCAATCAGCTCAGTGTATATAAAATCAATCTTTCCATTGAAGTCTACAGTTAACTTCTGTTGACCTTCCAAAATCTGTCCAATCATTGATTCCATCTTGCTCTCTGAATTGGGTGGAGGGAGGGGTTGGTAAGAAGAAGAACCATAGTTCATAGTGAAGTTGCTGTTTGGATTTCCTGTGAAGGAATTCTTCTGACCAAATCTCTGACTTTGATAGCCAGCTCCATACACATAGTTGA
Source organism: Camelina sativa (assembly GCF_000633955.1). Lineage (NCBI taxonomy): Eukaryota > Viridiplantae > Streptophyta > Magnoliopsida > Brassicales > Brassicaceae > Camelina > Camelina sativa. The sequence continues at coordinate 21,787,383 of NC_025704.1, read as the reverse complement.
TATCTTCTTCTCTAGTCTCTGGCTTTGGCTCAAAAATCTCAACATCTTCAGCAAAATAGACAGACTTCTTTCCCACAAGAAGGTTATGCACTGTATCCAACTTAGCATTCACTGTAGCAAACTGATTTGAACTATTGCCTTCATGTGCTCTTTTCCGCTCTAAGTCTGCATTCTTGGTACTGTTGCTTGATGCTAGCCTTTCTATCAACTTCTCAGCATCATCTGGGTACCTTGTCTTGAAGTTCCCATCACTAGCTGCATCCAAAGCCATGAAAACCCATGATGCGGACAATCTCTCTGATATGATTTGAATCTTACCCAAGCAGCTTTGTAAGATTCAGTTGGTCCTTGTCTAAAGGTGGAGAGCTTAATCCTCGGCTCATCAGACATGGCATCATCATAGAAGTAGTTCAAGAATGCCACCTTGATGTCATGCCAGGTTGTCAGAGATCCTAGTTTGAGCTGCCTTAGCCAATGAGAAGCTTCCCCAGCAAGAGAGTAGGGGAAAAGCTTGCAGTAGAGATAGTCCTCTGTGACTCCATTAGCCTTGATGCTTGTGACTATGTCCTCAAAGTGTTCAATGTGGTCTAGAGGCTTCTCATTCGGAAGGTTTTGGAATGGCCTTTGTCCACCAAGAGCGAAGTAGGCAGGCTTCAGCTCAAAATCATTCCTTGGAAACGGAGGAGGGACAATTGCGGAGCGGTTCTCATAGAACAAGTCTGGTCTGTTAAAGTCCGCAATAGTCTTGACAAGCTCTCCATTGTTGTCCCGTCTAGGCTGATGGTTCTGCTGGTTGTTACCATCCAAATTGGCTCCATTCGCACCAGCTCCNGCCAGCTCCATACACATAGTTGATATCTTCTTCTCTAGTCTCTGGCTTTGGCTCAAAAATCTCAACATCTTCAGCAAAATAGACAGACTTCTTTCCCACAAGAAGGTTATGCACTGTATCCAACTTAGCATTCACTGTAGCAAACTGATTTGAACTATTGCCTTCATGTGCTCTTTTCCGCTCTAAGTCTGCATTCTTGGTACTGTTGCTTGATGCTAGCCTTTCTATCAACTTCTCAGCATCATCTGGGTACCTTGTCTTGAAGTTCCCATCACTAGCTGCATCCAAAGCCATGAAAACCCATGATGCGGACAATCTCTCTGATATGATTTGAATCTTACCCAAGCAGCTTTGTAAGATTCAGTTGGTCCTTGTCTAAAGGTGGAGAGCTTAATCCTCGGCTCATCAGACATGGCATCATCATAGAAGTAGTTCAAGAATGCCACCTTGATGTCATGCCAGGTTGTCAGAGATCCTAGTTTGAGCTGCCTTAGCCAATGAGAAGCTTCCCCAGCAAGAGAGTAGGGGAAAAGCTTGCAGTAGAGATAGTCCTCTGTGACTCCATTAGCCTTGATGCTTGTGACTATGTCCTCAAAGTGTTCAATGTGGTCTAGAGGCTTCTCATTCGGAAGGTTTTGGAATGGCCTTTGTCCACCAAGAGCGAAGTAGGCAGGCTTCAGCTCAAAATCATTCCTTGGAAACGGAGGAGGGACAATTGCGGAGCGGTTCTCATAGAACAAGTCTGGTCTGTTAAAGTCCGCAATAGTCTTGACAAGCTCTCCATTGTTGTCCCGTCTAGGCTGATGGTTCTGCTGGTTGTTACCATCCAAATTGGCTCCATTCGCACCAGCTCCGACATTGCGTCGATCGACGCTAGCTATGTGTCGATCGATGCCTTCCTGGTTGCGTCGATCGATGCCTTGGTTGTGTTTATCGACGCAATCTGCATTCCCATCGACGACGAGTTCTTCTTGAATAACTCGCCCTTCAGCATCAAGTTTTTGGCCAAGTTTGTTGCGCACATGACCCTCTTGATCTCTCAAAACTCCAGCCTCATCATGTCTCAGTATTATTGGGTTGACCATCTTTGCTGATTTGGCTGCTTTGGTGTTTTCACGCTCTAGTTGTCCTAACTCTTGCTTTGTAAGCTTAACAACTGGACCAGTAGGATTTTTCCTGGTGCTAGGCTTAGGCATGTACCTGAAATACACAAGAGAAAAGAAACAAAAGCGTGTGAGTAAAACAGAAAAATAAAAATTTAGACAAAATCAAAGATTTTAATCTACTGGTGAATCAAAAGAGTCCCCGGCAACAGCGCCAAAATTTGATATGCTCAAATTTAACCCTGAGCTACTCTCTCAAATTAATAGATCAATCCTATTAATATTCCTAAAAACGTCCAGGGACTAATGATGCAAATATGGAAAACTTTGGGGTAGCTTTGTAAATCTTCAAAACTTGTGAGGAAAACTTCCAATTTCGTATTTGGCTTTGTGTCGATCGATGCCATCAGTTGCATCGATCGATGCTGATCTCTGAATTCGTCTCCCAACTTTGTAACTCAGCCTCAATGCTTGATTATGCTCCAAGTCCTCCTATTTAGCTCCATTAAGCTCCCATCCATGCTAAATCCTATAAAGACTCAAAAGACTTTAAAAATACCAAAAAGACTCTACAAATAAGACTTATATCATGGCTAAAAACACCTAAAAACCATGATATATCACAAGTGATTCAAGAAAATAACTACAACCAAATGAGAGGCTCTCCAATATCCAAGAACAACCAAACTCGCTCCTAAAACCAATAAAAACAACAAACAAACATTGAAAACAAACTGCCAGAAAAAACAGAAAAGAACAACCTCACAAGTGAAACCACGAAATCAAAACGAACCGTTAACTTTCTAATCCTACGGTGAAAAGCAAGTTCTATACGTCCAGAAGCTTCCCACAAAGTTTCAGCACGATCAGATCCCAGATGAAACCGCAATCGATCCCGAAACACCCGCTGGTCTCAATCCGCGACTGAGACGAAACGCCCCACGAAACTGCCAATATCTTCTAGAATATTAACTCAAATTCACTTCTGTAAAAAGGAGAGTGTACGAAAATCACTTAGCTACAACCCTACCAAAAATCAATACATTTCAAAAGGTTTTGAGTAATCGGATCTTCCTTCTCCCAAACCCTGAAAGTTCAGTTTCTCTCATTACTCTATAGAAAAAGCTTCATCTCCTTCTCTTCCTCCTTTACACAAAACATCCAAGAGTTCTCTCCCTTTCTCTCACTCTCTCTCTCATAAAAATGTCGACAATAACAAAAACATAGAGAAGAGGCGTGACCTGAAGAAGAAGATTAGGTGTTTTTGGTTTAATTAGATTAAACGAGGATTTAATTAAACCAAACTAAATTAAAATCCATTCTTTTGGTTTACTCAAATTATCCCAAACTCTATTCCCGGAACACGGATGTTACATGGTGACACACCTTCTTACACCACAAGCACCTCTACGACAAAGCAGCTTCGCGGCTAAAATTGAATTAAGAGTTCTTCGACCAATTTTTATTGCTAAACTTACGTAATGTGGCTTGTCCTTAACCACTTACTAACCTTATTGTCTCCTTATCCTAACTCGTTCGATCATGGCTTGCTTGTCTCGGACATAACAGCTCCTTCTCGGTAAAACTAGTTTTCTCTGTACAATTGATCTTTCCATCGACCAAATTTTTGATTAACCCTTGATAGCTAACTTCATAACCCTTAGTAAATAATTGATCATGTTCTTTGATCGAGTACTTATCATCTTCCCATAGCCTTACTGCCCATTGCCACTGATAGCCTGTCCTTCTCTTCCGAATACTTACCGGTAGCCGATAGAAATCTTTAACTCGCTCATGGTTTGATATAAAAATCAATTCAAACATTTTTCTTCCATCAATCCTTCAGATAAGGCTTGGTTCACTGATGGCTCTAATGGATTTTTGTTTTCAAAAAATTTTCGAAGTCTCGGCCGCACGTCCACATTCGCGGCCCTCCGTCCGTATACTAGGTCAAAGTTAGGGGTATTACACCGCCCTTATAGCAAACATGCATAACATCTATAAGCATTTCACCAACTGCGACCACCCCCGTGATCCTCGTAGAACATCTCAATGTCCTACTAACACCATACTCTCTCCCAGAATATCACCACTGCCATTGCCACCCCCAGGCCTCACTACAAACATCCCAAACACTTTGGTGTTAACACACACTCTTTCCAAAAATAGACAAGTTCTAACTATTCATAGAACTTTCTATTTTTAGAAACTTCCTATTTATGGCAACTTTCCATATATAGAACTCTCAAGCAATTTCCTTTTCCACAAGATCCACAAATCACAAAAGAATAAGGAACTCCATTTTTATTAAAACCTCAAATGCAATAATCGTTTACAACTCCAAACGAAAATACATAATTGAAATAAAAAGAATCATAAGCTAAACTAAACTCCGGGTTGTGCACCGGTCCTCCCTTCGACTGTGCCACAACCTCCATCATCTGCCTCCACTTAGGACAGAAAGGCCTGATATGCCCCTCCTCCCCAAAATGATCACACGATCGACGATATTCTTGTGGATCACCTTTCTTGGAACAGTCTGCCCACCTGTTATTCCTGCTTCCACATCCGAAGCACCCTCGCCCAACTTGCCGCATACCTGACGTGTCTTCTGGCTTCATCTTCTGTCCCTGCGCTGGCTTGCTGCCTTTGACGGGAACGGTCTTCTCCGGTGTCTCCTCTGTCCGAACTGTTGGGTTAACCACCTTGACGTGCTCCCTCAGGTCTTCCTGATCTCTGCTGCAGTCTTCCTAACCTCCAATCGGACTAAATACCGTCAACCAAGGTTCTCCTTATCACTGTCGCAACAGCCCGCACATCTACGTGACCCAACGGTCCACATAACCCTGACCCTANTGACCCAAATAGTCAGCACAATACAAAAAGACGAGATCTATTCCGACCTCCGAGGTCTACATCCAGTCACTATGCTCATACCCACGTTCTACACATTGTTTGCTCTCTCACTCACACATTCTCAGGTCGCAACCTTTGAACTGCACCGCATGCGCTCTCAGACCGTCGTCCTTGAGCCATACCGTCTAACTCTCGGATCGTCACCCTCGAGATCTCGGTACCAGGGAAATACTCAGCCCCTCCAGGGAACTAATCATCCCCTAGGAGAACTAATCATCTCCTCTGCCGGTAATGCCCCCGAACCGTCCCTACGGCCGGACAAACCGCGGACCGCCCCGGAGGTCATTACGTGAGGAGAACAGCCCGCGAACCGGCCGAGGTTCCACCAACAAATTAGGTTCCCCGACCACTTTGCCGGCAGCCGCCTACCCGCTACGCACGCACCTCAGGCTTTTCAACCCTTGGCACACGCGCGGCGTTGTGCTGACACGGACTAGACCATGTACTTTCCACTTGTCCGAATAGATATATATGAAAATATCTCGATTTACTTAAGTATAATGTTTACATTTAAAAACGAAAATACTCAAGTAAAAACAGTTGGATCCATTTTTTTTTGGAAGAAATGCATGTCAAAGGAAACAAGGATTATTATTTAGCAATCACAAAGCGTAAAACATCCTATTGGAGAGGAGTGAGTAATCTAAGATTACTCAGTGATTTGGTGAATCACTAACATGCAGTCCTCTTATCCAACTAACCCCAACACATCTATCCCCAAACAACAATCCGAATCACCCAAAGCGGAAGCAATTAGCAAGCAAACAATCAAGCAACACTCAACAAGCAAGACTAGAAATGACCAAAACCCTTGACACTTCTAGACACTTAGTCACCATAGGAAATTACAACACAACTCCCAAAACTCAAAGGGAATGAAAGCACTAGTGATGTAACATATGCATGCACACAATATACTTCATCTCACACACGCAACCTAGGGCCCAATGACATTCTGTCCCATCTCCCCATTCCACACCGCGTTGAAACCACAAAGGCTTCCAACCGGATCACCACACATTTTGCATCATCATGCAATAGATCGGGCTAGTCTCTCACTAGACACCGATTGTTCTTGCCACGAGACCGCGAAGGTTAGCTCGCCGGACTACCTCATTCTCTTTGGGCACAGAAGTCGATTGCTAGTCCAACATGACACATGAGAACTAGCTAGACAAGTACTAATTCTAAGTCAACTGACACAAAAAAATAAGTACTCGAAACAAAATATTTCAAGCAACAATCAAGCAATGCATGCAAGAAAAATCAAACAAGAAATTCAACCAAAAATTCTTAAGATGCAAGAAATAAAAATTATTCAAGCACTTAAGACAATAATCACATTCATGCAACCGATCAAACTCACAAAAAATATTAAGATTAATTTCTTAAATATTTTCCTTGACATGCAAGTGATGCTAACAATTTTTCTACCCTTTCTATCATGCATGCAATCCAAATTTAATCTCAAAAAATATGCAAGAGAAATTATTGCATTTTCAACTCTTCACACCACTTTATTTTTCTCTCTTAACCGGTTGAAAAAAAAAATCATAGGGGGATGCAAGCATGATCATCCATGTCAGATCTGACCTTGCAAGCAACCCATATCACCCTTGTCTTTATGCATGCATGATCTTTTAAACCCATTCAAGACTAAATGCAACAATGAATGGATGCATGATAGATCTAACATGAGAGAAATGTAACACCCAAACAGCTAAGAGAGATACATGAGTTACCAAGCTCATGCATCCTCCAACACACAAAAAAACAATCACCACATCTCACAAACAAAACCACAACCGCAACTCACAAACAAATCCACAACCGCAACTGTGACACCCGCTGAAGCAAGCACCAGCCAGCCACCAAGACAGTGCGAACGTAGCTGTAGGATGTGTAAGTTCCTAAGAGAACCCTAGGCACCTGTTAGCCATGTGATAGGGGATGTGTAATCTTTTTGGGGAAAGATTTGGAACTTGTCCTGCGGTGTGTGTTTTTTTTATCTAGGTCTTTAAGACTAGATATTAAACTCGGATAGCAAGCTAGTAGAACCCTTAACTCTTTTTGGTAAAGTTATTAAGGGCGTTTGTGCTAAGTCTTTAGCCTTGTGGTGGTTAGTTGTATGTGGTTGCTTGCTATCTTTGTGTGTGATTGCTTGCATTTTGTGATTGCTTGCATTGAGTAGGATTTCTTGCTTCTAGTAGAGTAGTTGCTTGCTAATCATAGACTGCATGCATATTGGTGTACAATGCATATAGGTTGAATAACTAACCAAACATTTGAGTTGTGATTGTTTTGGCATGATTGATTGAGGATTCACCCAACACCGAAAGAGCGCGATCCGACAAGTAGAGAATAAGTTTAAAATTGATTGAGGAGGACCCTCAAATCAATTGGCAAAGTAGAGAGAATGATGATAAAAAGAGAATGCGAAGAGTTAGACGCATTTTAAGTCAATTCCAAGGGGTGGACGTTGATGCAAGAAAATAATGTGGCAAAGGCAGAGAGTGCAATAAAATAATGTGGCAAGGAAGAGGGTGCAAGAAGATAATCAACAACTGGCTAAGAGGCCAAACTATGAGAAATTTCACTAAATCGATCAAGGTCAGAATGGACTCAGCGGAAGGAGTCAGACCAAAAATGGTGAATGGCAGCCTGACTTTTGAATAAAAGCATAAGATGAAGAAAAAGAAGTCGGAAAAGGAAAACCCAAAACATGGTGATGGAAGGCCATACGTAAAGGAGAGTATTACGACCTGAATGTGAAACAAGTCGAGAATGGTTGTGATGAGTTAGGACACATAACCGAGAAAAGTAGGGATCCAGAAGGTCCAAGATAATGCTAAAGATGAAAAAGCTTTGATGACACAAGTTAATAGAGCTAGTGATGTATGAGTAACAATTGCAACGCTGGTCAAGAGAACATCAGCAGCTGGCATAAGTGACAAAAGTTGAAGTCATCGCGGAGGGTGATCAAGACATTGGAATTGGAGGACGAATTCTTTTAAGAGGGGTAGAATGTAATGACCCGTAACCAGAATTGGGGACCAGACGGAGAAAAGTGTCCAAAAGACAAGAAGGAACCTTGAGAAAACGGAGACAAGAAAATATCGAGAAAAGGTTAAGAGACTTGCGGGAGAAGTTACCAAGTCGATAGATGACCCGAGACCAGGGAAGGGACGGAAATCGTTAGAGTATCCGACAAATTGGACAAGGAATGGTCAAGGTTGATGGAAAAGAAACAAACGAAGGAAAAATGGCCGTGGAAAAATGGCGAGGAAAAGACGTCACGGACGGGAGGTTTGGGGAAGGACGAGAAAAGTGGATTTCACGGATAGCAGGTCTGGGGACAGACGAGAAAAGTGGATGTCAGGGACGGGAGGTCCGGGGATGGACAAGAGAAGTCAAGTCTCGGACGGAAGGACTGAGAACTGACAAAGAAAAGTTGTAGATCAATAAGAGGATCGATGACTAACAAAGAGAAATAATCTCGGACGTAAACATGTGGAATTTGCGGACAAGCGCGGGAGCTTTGGTCGCAAGAAAGACGGAGGAAAGATGGAGGAAGTGGAAAGGTCTCTCAAGGCCTGAGAAACGCCATGTGTCGACATTGCATGCTGCTCTCGCCAGAGAGTGAAATGCACGCGCAAGTGAGTGAGACTGGAAGCGTTTTGCATGCAGAATTTCTGCCACTTGTCAAACAAAAGTTGCCACTTGCCTAGACAAAGAACTCGACCAAGTGCTTATAAATAGCTTCTTTGGTCTCTTATTTTCGACAAAGCCTCTCTCAAACACAAAACTCTTGCAAAATTTTCTCTCAACAAGATTCTTGAAGAAAATCAAGAGACTTCCAAGGGAGGAAGAGGAAGAAGCTCGGCGGAGCTAGATGATGAAGAGGAGGCGAAGCGCTGTCGGATTGCGGTGTGGTGGTGGAGCTTGACTCAGTCAATCTTCGGCCTAAATCACTGTGAGTTGAGGATATGACCCTAGATTTGTTGAGATTTACTCTTGGTGTGAGCCTAGAGAGTACATGAGCTTGGAGGCTCATGTGACTTCTTGTTTTTCTTGAGTGTTGCATGTTTATCTTTTCGATCTACATGGCGACAAGTTAAGATCTGGGGAAGAGACTAACATGCATACATTAGTGTTGCATATAGTCTTGTTTGGGGTTAAAAGATCATGCATGCATAAAGATTTAAGTGAGTTGGTTGCATGCAAGATCAGATCCGCAATGGATGAACATGCATGCATCCTTTGTGAATTTTTCTCAACCGGTGAGGGAAGAGAAATGAAGTGGTGAAATGGGTGAAAATTTGCAATATTTATTTGCATAATTTTAGAAAATAATTGGAGTGGCATGCATGATAGAATTTAGTGAAAATTGGGTTAGCATCACTTGCATGTCAAGGAAAATTATTCAAGAAATGGTTCTTAATTTTTTTCTTGAGAATTGTTTGGGTTGCATGCATGTGGATGTGGTCATAAATTCTTGAATTTTTATTTTTTGCATGTTAAGAATTTTTGGGTGATTTTCCTTGCATATGTTGCTTGATTTCTTGCTTGGAAATTGTTTGTTAATTAAGTACTTGATTCTTTGTGTCGGTAGACTTAGAATAAGTACTTGTCTAGCTAGTTCTCATGTGTCATGTTGGACTAGCAATCGACTTCTGTCTCCAAGTGAATGTGGAGTTCCGGCGAGTTAACCTTGGAGGTCTCACGGCTGGACAAATCGGCGTCTAGTGAGAGACGAGATAGATCTTTTGCATGACGATGCAAGTGTGTGATGATCCAGTTGGTAGTCTTTGTGGTTTCAACGCGGTGTGGTTGGAGAGATGGGACAGAAGGTCATTGAGGCCCTAGGTTGGTTATGTGAGATGAAGTTTAGTGTGTACCAAGGGTGGTAGCATCACTAGTACTTTCATTCCATGAGTTTTGGGAGTTGTGTTGAGATAGCCTATGGTGGCTATGAGTCTAGAAGTGTCATGTTGGGTCATTTCTAGTTCTTGCATGTTGTTGCTTAATTGCTTGATTGCTTAATTGCTTGATTGCTTGATTGCTTGATTGCTTGATTGCTTGATTGCTTGTTTGCTTTTTTGCTTGCTTGCTTGCTAATCGCTTCCGCATAGCACGATTCTGTTTGTGGTTGTGGGTAGTTGGTTTGGGGATAGTTGGATTGAAAAGATTGCATGTTAGAGAGTCACCCAACTCACTGAGTAATCGTGGATTACTCACTCCTCTCCTTAGACTGTTTTTCTTGCAGGGAAAGTAGGTGGGTAGACTTGGGCAACTAGGAAAAACCAGATAGGATGTTTTGTGCTGTGTGATTGCTTGATTAAAGCTTCTCGGTTTTCTTGACATGCATTTCTTCAAAATAGATCCAACTGTTTTTACATTGTATACTCGTTTTTGAACGCAAACATTATACATAAGTAAATCGAGATATTTTCTATATAATCGGACAAGTGAAAAACTACATGGTCTAGTCCGGGCCAACACAACGCCGCGCATGCGCCAAAGATTGCAAAGCTAGAGGTGTATGTGTAGCGGGTAGGTGGCGGCTAGCGGACTGGTCGGGGAACCTAATTCGTTGGTGGAACCTCGTCTGGACTGCGGGCTGTCAACCTCTTCGTGACGTCCTTCCGGGCCAGTCTGCGGTTTTTCTGGCTGAGTGACAGACGCGGTTTGGGGGCGTTACAGTTGGGGCGTTACAAGTGGTATCAGAGCCGAACCTAGACAAGTGTGCAGTCTAGTGGACTCACACCATCAGGGAAGGACGGTCTTGGTGCGCAACGAGGACGTTGCGATCTGTTAGTGGGGGTGGATTGTGACACCTCTGTTTCAGAGACTTGTGGACAGGTTTAAAAGAATTGATTTGGCCACCTATGTCACCAAACTGCACTTATCTATTCGGTCAAGGGCCTTGAGAGAACTCCAGAGTTAAGCGTGCTTGAGCTGGAGTAGTCTCACGATGGGTGACCTTCTAGGAAGTGACTGTCGTAACTGTGCGAGTGAGGACAAAACACAGGGAAAGATCATGTGGTGATTTGTAGGGATGGTAACAAGTCTTTAAAACCTCTCAGACATAGCAAACCGACCATAGGATATGGATGGGCCCACGGGCCTAGTGAGAGAACGTGAGGCTCCTTAAGGAAGGTGGGCCCATGGACTGGGATTGGACATGGGCCCACTAAGAGGTGGCGGTCGGGGAGTTACAATAGGTGTTTGAGCCGAACCCAGACAAGTGTGCAGTCGAGTGGACTCACACCGTCAGGAGGTGACGGTCTTTGATGAGATCCCGAGTCACGGTCGTTTACAGATTCGTACGGACGGACTGACGCTCGGACGAACAGACGATCGCGGCGACAGACGGACGCTGCCAACAGACGGATGGATGGTTAGTACAGTCGAATGCGGGAATCTGGTTACGGAACGTTGGATGGAGGAACTTGATCGATGAGTAACTCGACTCGACAAGCTCCGGACGGCGGAAAGCAGCTCGGGAAGTAACTCGACCCGAACAGCTCTCAAGGGATGAACGGCGGAACAAAGTAACAACACGCGAGAGATGGTAGGACTCGCGATACGGCTAGCTTAAACGATCTGAACCCGGTTCAAGATTGTTTAAGCGTTTTCGTTGTCATGAGAGAACAAAGAGATAAAGAACAACTTTTTAATTCATTCAAGGTAGGCTGCTTTTACAAGAGGGTTCAAGACCTTTAAATAGGCAAGTCTACAAAGGGGAACTCTTAACCCTAAGGAAACGTGGCCAAATGCTGAGCCTCATACATGGCTCTAAAGCTAAAGCAGAAAAGACAAAAGAGATAAAATATCTAACGGTTCGCAAATTTTGAAAGAAAGATAAGATTGCCACGTCACTTTGGCGGCAATGCGTTAGAGCGCATAGCCTTTTTTAAACCTTCTAAGTAAACCCACTGGGAGAAACCCGAGTAAGGAAAATGAGTACTACACCTCATAACGTCTTAGTGTATTCACCTTTTGGTGATGGTGAAGACTGTCCGGACAACCTCGGACAGGTGGGACGGATCATCTGGTCGTGGTTCTTGGCCGGATGGGTCGTGAGTTTGGAGGAACCATTCGGTAAAAAGGCTGCACTTGGTACGGAGGTTCCGACTTGCACTCTTGCTTCTTATAGTGGCTCGTGGAACAATCTGCAGCACTGTAACAGTCTTCCTGGTGCTTTGTCCCAAACTGGCCTCGAGAGTGTCCGCGTACGTGTTCATGTCCACGTCCATGTCCGTGTGGGTATCCAGTCCGGGTTGCCAGGTCGTATCATCCCCTCTCCCTTGCGAAGGTTTTGTCCCCAAAACATCTTCGTCCTCACTTGCATCAAACGGGGCCAAGTCAGCGACGTTGAAAGAGGAAGACGTAAGATACTTACCTGGTAGCTCAAGTCGGTAGACGTTGTCATTGATCTTTTAGGTGACTCGGAAAGGTCAGTCTCCCCGAGAGCTCAACTTGTCCTTCCTTTGATGCGGGAATCGATCCGGTCTAAGGTTGAGCCACACCCAATCGCCTCTTAAATAGCATTGCCTTCCGTCCGTGGTTGGCCCTCCGGGTATACTGCTTGGACCTCGGCATGTAACTTCTTGACCAGTTCAGCCTTAGCAGCGCCGTCTTGGCATTCAGTTTCGCCTGGAGGTAGAGGTAGCAAGTGTAGTGGCGTCAAGGGCTTAAATCCATACGCAACTTCAAAGGGAGAATTCTTGGTAGCTGAATGCGCAGAATGGTTGTAGGCAAACTCGATGAGCGGTAGAAACTCCACCCATGTTCCAGTGTTGCTGGCGACGGTCATGGGG
>NC_025704.1:21751659-21774629 GCF_000633955.1 Camelina sativa | reverse complement strand
GGGGGGGGGGGGTAGAGCACCAAGTGTTCTGTTTACAACTTCCATTTGGCCGTCGTTCTGACGATGGCAGGCCGCTGAATAGAGTAATCTTGTTCCCAGCTTCCTCCAAAGGGTTCGCCAAAAGTGACCGAGAAAATGTGGATCTCGATTGGACACGACGCTCCGAGGTAGGCCGTGTAGGCGCACAACTTCTTGGAACAAATGCTAAGAGAGAATTTAAATGCACTAGGTCAAGTGAGGGCTTCGGGACATGCAGATTCATTAAGATCCACACAATTGTCCTTAGACGTGTTTCCCTTGTAAATGGAACACGTCACCTCAATTGACTTTCAAAGCAAAGCTCTCAACGTTCAAAAGCATAAGGATAAAGAGAGGAATATTCCCATTGTTCAAATTTAAACCAAAAATAAGAGGGAAGAGAGATAACCGCCTTGGCCTTGCGCGTGAAGCAACTTAGCCTTTAGGCGTTGTGCCCCAAGCTCCATGCCTCGTTAAAACCTCTCCGGTAAACCCATTGGGCAAAACCCGGAGTAGGGAAAAGAGTACACTTCCTTGCTTTGGCGACTTTGGTGTCTTCACTCTTGGGTAAGAGTGATGACCAATCAGACTGAGTCTTCGTTGGCGTTTTGTCCGTGGCCGGTTCTCCCTGGTCTGGCGTCTTGGGGCCGCTTCGTGCGTCTCGGTGGTCTTGGCTAGGCTCCGTTCCCACGATCACATCACAAGTACTCTCTGGTACCGGTGATGGTGTGTAAAGTCCGTAAGGCCGTGTGGTGGACTTTGCTGCACGGCAAGTGACGTATTGACTATAGAACTTCTCCACCATACTTTTCATCTTTGGCCAGTAGAAATGCGTCCTCAAAACTTTCAGCGTTTTGGCCAATCCAAACTGACCGGTTAAACCTCCTCCATGGGCTTTATGAAGTAGCAACCTCCGGATTGATCCGGTTGGTATGCACAGGCGCATGTCCTTGAATAGGAACCCATCATGGTTGAAGAACCGCTTATAGATTCCTTTTCCATGTTTGCGGTAGCACTTCTCAAACTCCAGGTCAGTTGCATAGGCGTCCTTGATCCATTGAAACTTTAATACTCTCGCCTCTATGGTGGTGATGAGGAAATGTCGTCTTGAAAGGGCATCGACTACCACATTGTCTTTGCCTTTCTTGTACTTGATCACGTAGGGAAAGGACTCGATGAACTCCAACAATTTGGCGTATCTTCTCTTAAGATTGTTCTGGCCGCGAAGATGCTTCAGCGTCTCGTGATCGGTGTGAATCACAAACTCTCGGGCCAACATGTAGTGCTGCCATGTTTCCATAGCTCAGACCAACGAATAAAACTCCTTGTCATAGGTTTGGTAATTGAGGCTTGGTCCATGTAACTTCTCACTGAAATACGCCACTGGTCTGCCTCCTTGAGTCAGAGCGGCTCTGATGCCTATGCCGGATGCATCACACTCTACTTCGAACGTTTTGTTGAAATCGGGTAGGACCAAAAGTGGTGCTTGGGTCAGCCGGTTCTACTCGTTAGTTTAACAATATGCAACAGCGAATTAAGTAAACAGGTGAAATAACTTAAATCTATGCTTCAATATTAAATTAGAGGTTCAATCATCCAAAATCGTGCAATAAACTATCACAACCCCTTAGAAATAATTATCATAAATAAAGCTACCCAAAGCCACCATCCTCTCCCTTCCTTGCCTCCGTCACGCGAGCTGCTCAGCCACAAAAGTCCTCATCATTAGACCTTTCTTTTCCTGCGTCCATAAAAAGGAGGCATAAGTAAACAATGTTTGCTTAGTGGAGCGGTCATCCCGTCTCACTAGGCCTAATTCAATAATCTCTATCTGACACCGGGTATATTCCAATCAAGTCACGCAAGACAAACAAATCACATAAGATAGTCACCTAATTCGTTTAGACCAACCATCATTCATATTGCAATAGAACCCATTAACCATTAACCATGACAAGCAAGTAAACAAGATTAAATAAACCGCAGGCCACGAGATCGACCATAGAACTCGGCCACAGTCACACACTCACCTTCGATATTGACCTAAGGTGCTAATCTCTTGATCCCTATGTCCAAACTTGATCCCCGCTTCTACACGGACAGATCAACATCGTTAATAATCGATGTATAAACCCATAAACCATCAATGGATCAAGGTGGAAGGACACTTACTCTTCTCAACTTAGACTTAGGATTTCTCGTTTTAAGGTCCTATGGAAACCCTTCTCTTCTCTTGCGGCGGCTCTCGGATGAGTTTGCGAATACTAGAGAATTCCTAAGCGTTTTATCCCTTATATAGGGTCGACCCAACCTGCCTTAAGTTGCCTTAAAACGATAAGCCCTATTGTCCCAAAATTCCCATTTTTATTGCAAACGTCCCTATCCGATCAACTTTGCCATTTCCGCAAGTTTCTATTTCTCTCGGGTTTCCATCCCCGTGAGTCAGCTTAAATCTCCAGGAGATATCCGAATCCCTGGGCCATCCATCAGCCCATAGTCGATCCAGCCTTGTCCCTTGGCCCGATCTATCGTTCACCGATGCAACCTTATCCGATAGTGTCCACTTCACTATCACTTCACTATCCCGATTGCCGTATCGCTATCGACACTCCTCGGCACCGATTGCCGTATCGCTATCGGCACTGGTTGCCGTACCGCTATCAGCACTTCTCGGCACTAATTGTCGTACCGCTATTGGCACTTCTCGGCACTGGTTGTCGTACCGCTATCGGCACTTCCCGACACTGATTGCTATCGATACTATCACTTCACTATCACTAGCACTCGGACTGTCACTTAGACTAAGTACCAAAACTTCCCGTTCTAGCAGAAACTTGCATGCCTGCATCATCTAGATAAGGCCATGGATTCTGTTTCTTCATTTCAAACGTCTGTTCACTACTTCAGTAGTCTCGAACTCTTCATTTCCTTCTGAATCCTCTTAGCCTATCGAACTCATGGCCAGTATCCGCCTGTGGCACGGTCCATATCGAATTCGTCCTTAGAATGATCCTTGTGCCGCATTCTATCGGCACTTATCGGCACTGATTGCCGTATCGCTATCGACACTCCTCGGCACCAATTGCCGTACCGCTATCGGCACTGGTTGTCGTACCGCTATCAGCACTTCTCGGCACTAATTGCCGTACCGCTATCGGCACTTCTTGGCACTGGTTGTCGTACCGATATCGGCACTTCCCGGCAGTGATTGCCGTACCGCTATCGGCACTTCTTGGCACTGGTTGTCGTACCGCTATCGGCAATGGTACCGTACCGAGTACGTACCGTTACCAACCCTCGTACCATACCGCGTACGTACCTTTACCAACCCTGGTTCTGTACCGCGTACGTACCGTTACCGACCCTGGTACCGTACCGCATATGTCCTGTTACCGACCCTGGTACTGTACCACGTACGTACCTGTACCGACCCTAGTACCGTACCGCGTACGTACCATTGAAGTGGGTCGTTACAGACGCCTCCTGTGCTGGTCCCCACTTAAACTCCTCGTTCTTCTTGGTCACGGCTGTGAGCGGTGCGGCTATGGAGCTAAAATCTTTCACGAACCGCCGGTAGAAACTTGCAAGCCCGTGGAAAATCCGAACTTGGCTGACATTGGTAGGGGTCGGCCATTCTTCTATGGCCTTGATGTTCTCATGATCCACCTTAAGTCTTTGTGAACTCACCACAAACCCTAACACACACTTCTTAAGGTTAGCATAAAGTTTCTCCTCCCTAAGCGTTTTCAAGACATGTTCAAAGTGAATGAGGTGGTCTTCTAAGCTTTGACTATACGCAAGGATATCATCAAAATAGACTACCACAAACTTATTAATGTAACCACGCAGAACATGATTCGTAAGTCGCATAAAGGTAGAAGGTGCATCGGAGAGACCGAATGGCATTACCAACCATTCATACAAACCTTGCTTAGGTCCGACAATTGCTTCCTCTAGCTCAACCGGTTCTGCATGGTCGTCTGGCTCTCCTTCTTCTTGATCTTGGGACTCGATATCACAGGCTGGCGTAATGATCATGGCTCTCCGGTTTGGACAGTCCTGCGCATAGTGCCCTCGTCCTTGACACTTGAAGCAAACAATGTCTCGGCTCCTTGCTTCATTCGGCGGCAGACGTGGGCCAGTACGTACATCTTTGGTCGGTTCTTTAGGTCTGAAACAAGTATCAGTCCGGGCCGTTTTGCCCTTATTCTTTAGCCACGTTAGAGGGTGAAGCGTTCGACGACCAACTTGGGAGTCCCTGGTTTCTTGTGCTGCTTAGGCTCGCGGCTTTCCTCTTGATTTGTTGTTCCACTTGAATGGCCAAAGGCAACAACTCGTCGAACCCATCATATGAGAGCCTCTCAACCTTTCGCACAATCCTATCTTGTAAACCGTCTAGGAACTATTTCATGAGAGCTTCCTCAGTTTCTTCAATTTGGAGTCGGTTCCGCATATGCTCAAATTCCTCATAATATTCCTCCACACTCTAGCCTCCTTGGCTAAGTCTCCTGAACCGGCGTTGTAACTCACGGCTGTAGTGAGGAGGTACATATCGGCACCGCATGATAGCTTTCATGGCATCCCACATAGGTATGGGCTGCTCATGGTTTTGCCTTCAATCGGCCACATCGCATTCCCACCAAGTAAGGGCGTGGCCGGTAAGTTGGGCAGTACAACGTATTTTGTGCTTTTGTGTAGCGAATAATCCAAACAAAAAACAAATATGTGATGATTGAAAAAAAAATCTCAATGATTGAGACAAACAGCAAAAGCAGTCCTACAAATAGACAAAATAACCTTTCGCACAACGCATCTATCCTAGGACTCGCACATGTCTTAAGGACCACGAACAAACACAACGCGAAGCAAAAGCCAAGAACTTTAGCGATCTACACAACCTAGCAAGACGATTCTAGCGATGAACACAAGAACAACAAACTAAGAACGACAATGAAGAAGATTATTATTTTTTTTTAAATAAAAATTAAACTGAACTGTAAATAACAAAGGGGTACAAAGGATAGATACAATGTAATGACCCTCACCATAGGGTAAAATTCAAAATGAAAACCCATGACCAAAGGACCTGGAAAGGACTTGGAAAGAAGGCAAGGAATGAAGGAAGAAGAATTGATGAAGAAGCGTCCGAGAGAATGTTGATGGTTTGAGAGATGGCCGAGAGATGGCCGATGGTACTGTTACGTACCGCAGAAGTCGTCCGAGACATACCGCAAGAACCGTGACGTACCGCAGAAGTCGTCCGAGATGTACCGCAAGAACCGTGACGTACCGCAGAATTCGTCCGAGACGTACCGCAGAAGTCCTCTGAGACGTACCGCAGAACCGTTCGTGCCGTGCCGCAGAACCGTTTGTGTCGTACCGCAGAATCGTCTGTGACCATGCCGCGTCGCGTACCGTCGACTGCACCGCGGTATCGCTGACCGAACCGACAAGAATCCGGAAATTAATGACAATTTGTCTCCTTAATTAGCCAATGGGATTTCATGCAAGAAAAAGTGAAAAGCATAATTATTATTTTTTAAGAAAAGTAACCAATGAGCTTTAATGCAAATGAAGAAGTGAGACAAAGGTGAAGAAGAGGACATTCTTTAGCCAAGTAATGTATGTCTCCACCAACTATCTTCGAGAAGAGAAGTGGACATTCTCTAGCCAAGTCTTGTGTGTTTTCACCAAGCATTTTATGTAGCAACATAAGTGAACACTCGCTCAACATGCATTGGTGAGTGCCACCGCCCAAAACTCTCTATAAAAAGAGCTCCTCTCTTCTTAATTTTTGCTCACCAAACAAAGTAAGAAAGAAGAGAGAAAAGAGAGAAAGAGAGAAGGAGAGGAAGAGCAAAAGGGGAAGAAGAGTGTGAAGGAAGAAGAGCAAGACAAGACTACTGACCACCCTCAAGTTTTGCATCGAGACGGAGCTCGAATGCAACAGAGAAGAACATCTCGCCAAGAGAACCCATCCACTCAGTTCAAGAGTCGCCGGTTATCTGTGAGTTCAGGCACACTTCACCGAGCTAGTTAGAGTCTAATGACTTCCTTTTAGTTGCATTTTTACTTGATTTATCTTTGTGATCTTTCTTGTTTAAATGCATGTGTTGGGAGGTTACTCTCGTTCCTAGTTCGAAATTCTAGTAATGGAGATGGTAACTTGGTTGAGAAGTTACACTCGGTACTAGTTCAAAATGTTCTAGTATCGTAGGTGGTAACTTAGTAAGGATACTTGTAAAAGTTATGAGCTTAAAAACCATAAAAACTCAAGTATCAGTGTATAGAAGTCTTAATGCGTTGAGTCCGCGACAAATTCCGGCTAGCTTATTAAAACTTGGGTATGGCTGTCCTCAGGATGAATCTGGACCAGCATGCAAGCGCGTTCATAAATACATGTTCGTGAGTTGTAGGGGCTGGGACGAAGAGCTTGGAGGTTACTGGGCTTGCTACCCTGGCCGAAGCTGTCTACACGACGGTGTAGCTCGAGGTGATGTTTCGGTTGCATGCCTTTGTGGTTGCAACGCGGGTGTTCACAGAGTGTTGAGGAGCGGAAGCATATCGGGCCCTTAAATTAAAACTTGTTTTAAAACTCTTTTGCTTTTATTCAAGTTTATGGTGTTGTAGTTGATTGATTGCTTGCTAGATTTTATTGCTTAGCTCAGTAACTTCCGCATGCTATGTCTGATTGTTTGATTGCTTGATTGCTTGTTTTATTGCTTGCTTGCTTGCTTGATTTTTTGTTATTTTGGGGTTTGGGGTTGGGGATTTATTATGATATTGCAGGACCCTGAGCTCACTAAGTAATCTTTGAGATTGCTTACGTTTGAGTGTTTTAGCTTGTAGGAAACCTTAGAGGAAATTAGAGGGTGTGAACGTTAGGACCCCCGGAATAGTTTTTGTGTCTATTTGTAAAATAAAGTATGTCTTTATTATGTAACCGAACTTTGGCTCTAGGCCCATTCGAATTCTATAATGTTTTTGGTAACCGTTATATATTTAATACAATCAGATTTATATTCGTACGAGTAATAACTGGTATAGACTTTTTCCAAGTCGGCTCAACGCCTGGAATGTCTAAAGGGTTGCAAAGCCTAAAAGATGTTCCATGCGGTCAAAAACGCCACCGACGGACTGGCTAAGGGTCATGATGTGTTCTTTAACCTTGGCCGGATTGTTTGTGAACGTTTTCAACGTAGTGTCCCGGGGCGGTCCATGGTCCATCCGGCCATGGGACTGTTCGGCAGCATTACAACGGTGATATCAGAGCATTGTTATGATGCTATTTTTACTCGTGTTTTCAAATGTTTTATCGAGTCAAATGGTCACAAATAGACACTTTAGGAATTCGGGTTATTCACCACTTTAGGATTAGATGGGTTAGGATTAGATAGGTTAGGACTAGATGGGGTGGGATTAGGTAACCCTTATGATCAATGGATGCAGATGTCTGGTCAAAGATTCGAAAGGTCTAGATCGAGGTACTTCACGCTGGAAGAAGGGAGGGGTTCAAGTAACCAGTTTGGTCCGAAGGAATGGGGTCTGCATTTTGGAGATGAGCAAGGTGATGAGTCGTTTCCAGGCATTTACGAACCCAACATGTATATGCCTGAATGGGATGTGCCCGGCGCAACGTCGAGGTACCCGCCAGCAAGTTCTACTCAGTACAACTCGCCTGAAGACATGTACCCGCCAAGTAGAGAGTATTCACCAATTGATCAGTTCGCTACCAACCCAAATCCAAACATGCCAAGTGGAGATCAAGGACGTGAGGAGAACCCAGCGGAGCAGAGGGTACCCAAGACCCAGAAAACGCTAAAGATGATACAAGACCTTTTAACTAACATGATCCAGCAGCAAGAACATCAGAACCAAGGAAACCAGCCAGCCGAGAATCCATCTTCCAACTTTCTGAAGCTAGTCATGATGATGAGAAACTTAGGAGTCCGCAAGTTCAAGAGAGAGCAAAACACGGCGTTAGCAGACAAGTGGATAAGGGAATTGGAGATGAATTTCGAGACGTCAGGATGTCCGGAAGAGTACAAGAAGGTGATCGCAATCAACTTTCTGGAGGAGGCTGCACGCGCATGGTGGGACAGGGTAGTTCCTCGTTACCGCTACATGACAATAACTTGGGAGATTTCCAAGAGGGAGTTCGAGCAGAAGTACTTTCCACCAGAGTCCCGCGATCGACTAGAGAATCTGTTCCTACGTCTGGAGAAAGGAGATATGAGCGTCAGAGCGTATGGACAGATCTTCACCCGACTTCAGAGGTATTTGTACAAAGGCAACGACGATGAAGAATCTCTGGCCCGTAGATTTCTTTATGGGCTATGACCAAAGATAAAAGGAAGGTTGCATGCTGTGACATATCGAAGTGTCGCTGAAGTGAAAGAGCAAGCAGTGAATTTTGAAGAAGGAATAGAGCTGGAGAAAGAAGTCTTGGCCCGAGAGAAGAAGAAAAAACCTGTGCAGTAGAGCAAGGTAGTGAATTTCTGGAAGATTAACCAAGTTGCTGGTCGGAACTAGGGTGCGAACCGTGGTAAGGTAAACATGACTGCCAACCAAGGAGGACGTAACATGACCAACTTTGATCCGAGAGGATGTTTCACGTTTGGCCAACTCAGACACTTCGCCCGAGCTTGTCCGACACTTTCTGAAGCCAAGAGTCCCAATCTTGCGTTTTTCACATGTTTCTATTGTGGAGAAATCGGACACTATGCAACTTCATGTCCGTCAAAACCGACCAAACTGAATGCCGCAGGATGTCCAGCACCTGCGAAAGGTCTGATAACAGGGTTGCATGGGTTCTAACTCTCTTGTGATTGATTGTGTGTTATGTGTGATTGCGTGCTTAGTTTAGTTTTTGCATTGAATGTTTTATTCTTGTTATGCATTAAGAACATTACTGTTAGAATTAGCGGAAAAGACTAAGAGTTTGGTGAGATTAGAAAGAGGATTTTGTGTAGAACACTTAGAATAATCAAAGAATAGGTTCTCGATATATTGAGATATGTTTTACAATGTGATTACATCTTTAAGTAGGAGAGTTTGCTAGGGCAATTCTCCTTTACACGTAAGGAAACACAAGATATGACCATAAAGAGAGAGAGACGCTTTCCTACAATATAACCTTTCCTTTTTCTACACCTCCAACGGCTATATTGGAAGATTCCGGATCCTTGTAAGACTTTAGCTTCCTTCCTTCTCCTCTTGTTGTGCTAAACCGTATGGACAACCTTGGTTAATACCCCCCCTAAAGCTTAGCCGAATGCTATGGCTAAGCTTGGAACCCGTGAAGCATCACCTCATTAAAAACCTTAACATATAAAACCTCATGGGATAAAACTATGTTAAGGGAAAAAGAGTGTGATGTCCACGAATTAGGGAAGTGCATCAAGGATGTGTGAGGTCTACAAGTCCAATTTTGCAATGAATATGTTCACAAACCTTAGGACATGCAGCCTTGGTGAAAATGTCTGCTAGTTGATCTTCACTCATAGTGTAACATGGTAGGACCACCCCTTCTTTGATGTTCTCACGAACTTTGTGGCAGTCTACTTCAATGTGTTTGGTTCTCTCGTGAAAGAATGAGTTGGTAGCTATGTGTATCGCCGCTTGATTGTCACAATGCATAGTCATAGGTTGTTTTGATTCAATGCCAAGATCCTCTAGGAGCGCCTTCAACCATGTTAATTCATTTGTGAGCTTCCTCATTGCTCGATACTCAGCCTCGGCACTAGAGCTTGACACCACTTTTTGCTTCTTTGACTTCCATGTCACTAAGTTGCCTCCAATGAAAGTACAATACCCAGTGGTAGATCGTCGGTCTATAGTATCCCCGACATAATCCGCATAAGAGTAACCCACTATCTCCGTATTAGAGTTCTTGCCCATCCAAATGCCTTGACCCGGAGTTCCTTTTAGATAGCTCAGAATTCTTTCCACCATGCTCCACTGATACTTGGTCGGGGCCTTCATATGTTGACTCACCTGATTCATAGCATAGCTGATATCAGGTCGTGTAATGGTTAAGTAAATCAACTTACCTACAAGCCGTCTATATCTGGTGACATCCTCATACGGCTCATCCAATGGTTCCCGCGGCTTTCCTTCCTTTGCCCGGATGTTCTCCCCCTTTCGCTTGAGCTGGTAATCTTCATCTAGAGGAGTTAGGACATGTTTAACACCAAACTTCCCTGTTTCACTAAACAAATCAAGAGTATACTTCCTTTGCGAAAGAAATAAGCCTTCCGGAGAATGACAAATTTCAATTCTTAGGAAGTATTTTAGCTCACCAAGATCCTTGATATCAAAAATAGATCCTTGTTGTCACCGGTGACAATGATATTATCGACATATATTAGCACCATAATGAGTCCGAGATCAGTCTGAAGCGTTAAAAGCGTATGGTCAGCCTCTGATTGCCGGAAGCCACGGGCTTTGAGGGTGGAGCTAAGTTTGTGGTACCAAGCGCGAGGAGATTGTTTGAGACCGTAGATAGCTTTGCGAAGGAGAAGAACTTTCCCTGGAGCAACAATGTCTTCTAATCCTGGTGGTGGTGTCATATAAACTTCATCGTCGAGTTCACCTTGAAGGAAAGCATTTTTGACATCCATCTGCCACAGCTCCCATGATAGGTTAACCGCCAATGAGAGTACGACTCGCACAGTGTGTAACTTAGCCACCGGAGCAAAAGTTTCCGTGTAGTCTGCACCATAGGTTTGAGTAAAACCACGAGCAACCAACCGAGCTTTATAGCGTTCAATGTCACCATTGCTTAAGTACTTGATAGTGAAGACCCATTTGGAGCTAACTGCCTTTTTGCCTTTAGGGAGGTCAGCTTCGTCCCAAGTATGGTTACGGATCATGGCTCTCGTTTCATCTTTAATAGCACCTAACCATTCATCGTGCCTGGGCCTCTTCATAGGTTTGAGGAATCCATTGATCTTCAATTTTACCAAAGAAGGCTTGGTGATCAGGAGATAGGAGCTCAAGTGAGCAGACCGCTTGAATAGGATGAGCCACAGCTTGATTGTTGTAGTAGACCCGTTTGTGAGACCGAATGCGTTCACACCTGCGTAGAGGTTGGTGTGTAGGGCCTTGGTCTGCTTGTGTGGTGACGGGATCGTCAGTAGCAGTTGCCTCCTCCGAGTGTGAAGACCGTTGTTCAAATTAGCTTGTATCACTCTCTATTGATTTGCTTGGATCGATATGGGGTGAGACATCAAGTGTGGTGGGATGAATAGTTTTCATCTCGGCATTATGTGGTTTGGTTGGAGCACTTCTCGGTTCTGAGGGAGAGTTCCCGACATGATCAAGTAGAAACCTTAAGCTAGCCGCTAAATCAGTGGGCGAATCCGAGAGATCTTTAAGACTGTGCCAATCCTTGTTGTTGAAGTAACCCACATTTTCCATGAACTTTACATCTCTAGAGACATACAGGCGGCTTGTGGTTGGGTCATAGCACTTATACCCCTTTTGTGTTGTGGAATATCCAATGAACATGCACTCGTTGCTCTTAGCATCGAGTTTACTCCGCTGTTCCCCGGGCACTAAAACAAAGCAAACACAACCAAACACACGTAAGTGTTCCAAAGATGGTTTAAGTTTATTTAGTACCTCAAACGGAGACAGATCATTGAGAACTTTTGTTGGTGTCCTATTTATGAGGTAGCATGTCGTCATGACCGTATCACCCCAAAATCTCTTAGTGACATTTGTGTGGAACATCATCGACCTTGCAACCTCCATAAGATGTCGGTTCTTCCTCTCAGCCACACCATTTTGTTGGGGCGTATATGGGCAGCTCGTTTGTTGTAAGATGCCATGCTTAGTAAGATGCTCTTTAAACTTGTGACTTATGTACTCGCCCCCATTGTCTGATCAAAGTACCTTTATTTTAGCATTGAAATGATTAGTAACATAATTTTGAAAATTAACAAAGGCATCAAACACCCTATGTTTAGATGGTAACAAGGTAATCCAAGTATATTTAGATTTTTCATCAATGAATGTCACAAAGTACTTGTTATTATCCCTAGATAGGCATGGTGAAGTCCATACATCTAAATGCACTAAATCAAAACAATGATCATAAATAGTATTAGACTTAGGGAAAATCGATTTGCAATGTTTTCCAAGAATACAAGACTCACAACTTGAGTTATCAAAATGAACATTAGGCAACATTAATTCAAGAGCACGAGAATGGGGATGGCCTACCCTAGCATGCCACATAATATCCGAACTAGCAACAAAAGATAACTTAAAAGAAGTAGGCGAATTTGATGAGGTATTCTCTAGGACATAAAGATCTCCACTAGCATTTCCTCCTCCAAGAACCTTTCCCGTCTGAATATCCTGAAAATGAACACTATTAGGACCAAAGATGGTGTAGCAGTTCAAGTCGTTAGTGGGTTTTTTAACCGATAACAGATTTGATGTAAAGGTAGGCATAAATAAAGCTTTTGAGTTTTTGTCAAATAACTTCAACTCCCCTATTCCTTTTACTGGTATTCGATCTCCATTAGCAATAAAAACTTTACCTAAGGCGGGCTTTATGTTGTCTAATAGACTAGGGTTACTTATCATATGGTGAGAAGCACCCGAGTCAACAACAAGAGAACTACTCGGTTTAGAGGCAAAGAAAGTGATACCAGAATCCTTGAGTGAAGCAACGGATCTAATAAGTGCCTCTAGGTCGGATTTTCTCACCACCTCACCATAGGATGCTGTCATCACTGCTTCATCACCTTGCCTAGACGAGCCCATTCCTTTCTCGCTAGTCGCCTCCTTGGAGAGATTGGCTTTGAACTTTGCCGGCTTGAGATGTGGGTGAAGGATCCAGCACTTATTCTTCATATGGCCTTTCTTCTTGCAGTGATCACATATCCACACTCTTCTATCTTCTTGTTTATACACTCCTTTGTTGGCTGTGACAAGCTCTCCCTTTCTGCTGAAAAGATCTAGAGATCCCTGCTCCTTTTGAATTTGAGAACATATTTCTTCAAAGTTGGGAAGTTTGTCCGCTCTTAGAATATGCTTCAAGAGGTCGTTGAAAGCCGGATTCAAGGTGAGAAGAAGACCAAAGACTTTATCTTGTTCCTTCCTCTCGTTAAGTATCACCGGATCTTTAGTACTTGGCCGTAGAGCTTCAAGTTCCGACCATAGTGCTCTAAACTTGCCAAGTTGCTTGGTAAATTCTAAGTCTTCTTGAGTAAGACTGTTGATGGCTCGTTTGACTTCAAAGACTCGAGTCAGATTCGAGACATTCCCATAGACGTTCTTGAGTGTCTCTCACAGATCCTTAGCCGTCTTGCAGTTAGAGTAGTCTTCGAGAATCGGAGCATCAAGAGAGTTTTGAAGAACAAACAGGACGACTTGGTCTTCTTGGAACCATTTTGCCTCTCTCTCCGCTTCCTTTTCTTGTTCTTCCTCCTTGGAAGCACCTTTTTTTTTCTCCTTTAGAGGTTTGTTTCGGGACATAATCCATTTCGACATGGCTCCAAAGTCCTCGACCTCCAAGGGCAGTTCTTGTGGTTCTAGTCCACAACAGATAATTCGTTCCTTTGAGAACGACCGGAGTAACAATCGGCTTAGTGTTTTCCATGATAGAATCCAGCGTATAAACCAAGAGATTTTTTAGAAAGATTTGATAGTAAGATCTAGAATGAGATGAGGTAGAAGTTTTTGAGATTAGAATCAGAAAACTTGCTCTGATACCATGTTAGAATTAGCGGAAGAGACTAAGAGTTTGGTGAGATTAAAAAGAGGATTTTGTGTAGAACACTTAGAATAATCAAAGAATAGGTTCTCGATATATTGAGATATGTTTTACAATGTGATTACGTCTTTAAGTAGGAGAGTTTTCTAGGGCAACTCTCCTTTACACATAAGGAAGCACAAGATATGATCATAAAGAGAGAGAGACGCTTTCCTACAATATAACCTTTCCTTTTTCTACACCTCCAATGGCTATATTGGAAGATTCCGGATCCTTGTAAGACATTAGCTTCCTTCCTTCTCCTCTTGTCGTGGTAAACCGTATGGACAACCTTGGTTAATAATTACTAGTTGGTGGTAACCCCACCCATGTATTGTTCGATTTGGGAACGTCCAATAGTTTTGTGACTCCCGAAGTAGCCGGTAAGTTCGGGGAATTGTGTGAGGAGGAGGAAGTGAATATCAATGTTTACACCGCTGGTAATCAACCGCCACTCAAGACCAGAAGGATGTTCAGGGAAGTGTCGATAGTCTTGCAAGATACAAATCTTCCAGTGAATCTGCTAGTAATGCCGATTGAGAGATTTGATGATATACTGGGAATGGATTGGTTATCGGAACACCAAGCCCATCTAGACTGCAGCAGGAGCAGAGTCTATTTTGAAAATGGAGGAAGGACACCTCTAGTTTTCTACGGAATTAGCCCAAGCAAAAGGGCATATTTTGCATCAGCAATAAGAATTGGAAATTCTTTTGAAGAAGGGGATGTTTACCTAGTCACTCTTACCGCCACTGGAGGAGATGACAAGGAAGACCCGGAAGTTAAAGACATCACAGTTGTCAATGACTATGAAGATGTATTCAGGCCGTTAGAAGGATTTCCTCCACCAAGAATTCATCCTTTTACCATAAACCTGGAGCCCGGAGCAACCCCAATTGCTAAGGCGCCGTATCGGATGGCACCAGCTGAGTTAGCCAAACTCAAGACTCAGCTGGAGGACTTGTTAGAAAAAGGATTCATTTGACCAAATTCATCGCCATGGGGAGCCCCAGTGCTATTCGTCAAGAAGAAAGACAAAAGCATGCGCTTGTGCATTGATTACCGAGGGATCAACAACATAACCATCGAGGACAAGTATCTGTTGACACGGATTGATGAGCTGTTAGATCAACTCAGGGGAGCAAGCTGGTTTTCGAAGATTGATTTAGCCTCCGGCTACCACCAGATTTCGATCTCAGAACCAGATGTGATGAAGACTGCCTTTCAAACAAGATATGGCAAGTACGAGTTTGTAGTGATGCTGTTTGGACTTACCAACGCTCCAGCAGCATTCATGCAACTAATGAACGAAGTTTTTCATGACTATTTGGATCGATTCGTGATAATATTCATCGATGACCTCCTTATATACTCGTGGAGTGTCGAAGAACATGAAGAACATTTGAGGATGGTGTTAGAACGACTAACAGAGAAGAAGCTGTTTGCCAAGTTCAGCAAGTGCATATTTTGGCAAATGGAAATTGGGTTCCTAGGACATCGAGTCTTAGAACAAGCAGTGTCCGCCGACCCAGAGAAGATTGCCGCGATCCAAGATTAGCCCAGGCCAACTTCAATAACTGAGGTTCGAAGTTTCTTAGGCCTTGCAGGCTATTATCGTAAATTCGTAAAAGGGTTTTCATCTATCGCTAAACCCATGACGCGTCTCACCGGAAAAGGGGTACCATTCATTTGGAGTGAAGAAGTGGAGGAAGCCTTTAAGAAGTTAAAGGAAGCACTGACGACGGCACCAATTTTAGCCCTGCCAGAACCAAATCAGCCTTATGCCGTGTACATCGACGCATCAAGAGTTGGAGTTGGATGTGTGTTGATGCAAGGAGACAAGGTAATCGCCTATGCCTCTAGGCAATTAAGGAAGCAAAAAGAGAATTACCCCATGCACGACCTAGAGATGGTAGCCGTGGTATTCGCGTTAAGGATATGGAGATCATACCTTTACGGAGAAGCAGTTCAGGTATTTATGGATCACCAAAGTCTTAAATACTTGTTCACGCAACCAGACCTCAATTTGCGCCAGTGAAGATGGATGGAGTTCATTGACGATTACGACTTGAAGAGCCAGTACCATCCAAGCAAAGCGAATGTAGTGGCAGATGGGTTAAGCCGCCAGAAGGTAGAGGTCGATGTCGAGACAGACGTAGAGTCACTAGCTGACAAGTTGAAGAAGGTAAGGCTTCTAGCCTTAGAAGGAGAATCTAATGAACCGTTGGGTTTACATGTCGTGACTCAAGCAAGTCTAGTTCAACAAATTCGCAAAGAGCAGCCCAAGGAAGAGAACTTGAAGAAGATAGTTGAAGAATTGAGAAGTTTAGATGGACCGAATGCTAGTGGTTACCACTTGGCAGATGACGGCACCTTACTTCTTAATGGGAGAATCACCGCACCTGACGAGATCAGACTGCGACAGGAGATCCTAAGAGCAGCCCACAGTTCAGCATTGAGTATCCACCCTGGTAGTACCAAGATGTATAAGGACGTGCGTAGGTATTACCACTGGCCTGGATTGAAACGATCAGTAGCAGATTGGGTGAACTAGTTTGATTCATGTCCAAGAGTCAAGGTGGAGCACTGAGTTCCAGCAGGATTACTTCGCAACTTGCCCATACAAATATGGAAGTGGGAGTTTATCTTGATGGATTTCATCACCGGACTACCAACAAGACCATGACGAATCAACTACACAGTATGGGTAGTGGTTGACCGTTTGACCAAGGTCGCCCACTTAGTTTTAGTGAAGAGCATAGATCACGCACCTATTTTGGTGGAGAAGTACATTGATGAGATCTTGAAGCTACATGGAGTGCCAGCCAATATCGTCTCTGACCGTGATCCAAAGTTTGCAGCGATATTTTGGCAGGATCTGCATAGAGCCCTAGGAACAGATGTTCATATGAGCACCTCATTCCACCCGGAGACCGATGGGCAGACAGAAAAGACTATCCGAACCATAGAAGATATGATTCGACTATGCGCATTGGAGTGGTCTTCAGATTGGGAGAAAAATCTACCGTTGGTTGAATTCGCTTACAACAACATCTATCACTCACGCATCGGCATGTCACCGTTCGAAGCTATGTACGGAAGACCTTGTCGAACGCCATTATGTTGGACGGAAGGTGGAGAAAGGACGAGTTTCAACCACAAGCTGATTGATGAGACAACAGAGAAGATCAAATTTATCCGAAAGAACATGAAGAGAGCTCAAGACCGCCAGAAGAAGTACGCAGACCAGAAGAGGAGAGAAGAAGAATTTGAAGTTGGAGATATGGTGTACTTGAAGGTTGCACCTCAAAAAGGCAAGGATCGGTTCGGTAAAGTTGGAAAGCTCGCCGTGAGATTCATAGGACCATACCGGATCGAGAAAAGAGTTGGAGAGGTAGCCTACCGACTATCTATGCCAGAAGTTATGCGACTGCATAAAGTCTTCCAGGTTTCACAACTATGGAAGCATGTTCCTGATGCTAACATGATTGTACCCAAGCCTATCGAGGAATTGGAGACAAACCTCACATACCCCGAAGGTCCATTTGGGATCGGAGAACGAAGGACGCCGAAGCTGAAGAACAAGAGCATACCTCAAATTCAAGTATTTTGGGTAAAGCAGAACCACAAAGTCACCACGTGGAAAGATGAAGATAGGATTCAAACCAAGTACCCGCAACTTTTCATGGAAGAAGACGAAGCAGGACCATGAAATCCTTATGATATTGGGGAGGAATTCTAATAAGGGGGGAGAATGTAATGACCCTCACCATAGGGTAAAATTCAAAATGAAAACCTATGACCAAAGGACCTGGAAAGGACTTGGAAAGAAGGCAAGGAATGGAGGAAGAAGAATTGCCGAAGAAGCGTCTGAGAGAATGTTGATGGTTCGAGAGATGGCCGAGAGATGGCCGATGGTACCGTTACATACCGCAGAAATCGTCCGAGACGTACTACAAGAACTGTGACGTACCGCAGAAGTGTCTGAGACGTACCACAGAAGTCGTCTGAGATGTACCGTAGAACCGTTCGTGCCGTGCCGCAGAACCGTTTGTGTTGTACCGCAGAATCGGCCATGACCGTGCCGCATCGCGTACCGTTGACTGCACCGCGGTATCGCTGACCGAGCCGACAAGAATCCAGAAATTAAGGACAATTTGTCTCCTTAATTAGCCAATAGGATTTCATGCAAGAAAAAGTGAAAAGAATAATTATCACTTTTTAAGAAAAGTAACCAATGAGCTTTCATGCAAATGAGGATGTGAGACAAAAGTGAAGAAGAGGACATTCTTTAGCCAAGTAATGTATGTCTCCACCAAGTATTTTCGAGAACAGAAGAGGACATTCTCTAGCCAAGTCTTCTGTGTTTTCACCAAGCATTTTATGTGGCAACATAAGTGAACACTCGCTCAACATGCATTGGCCAGTGCCACCGCCCAAAACTCTCTATAAAAGGAGCTCTTCTCTTCTTATTTTTGCTCACCAAAAAAAGTTAGAAAGAAGAGAGAAAAAAGAGAAAGAGAGAAGGAGAGGAAGAGCAAAAGGGGAAGAAGAGTGCAAAGGAAGAAAAAGAGCAAGACAAGACTATCGACCACCCTCAAGTTTTGCATCGAGAAGGAGCTCGATTGCAACAAGAGAAGAACATTGCCAAGAGAATCCGTCCACTCAGTTCAAGAGTCGCCGGTTATCTGTGAGTTCAGGCACACTTCAACGAGCTAGTTGGAGTCTAATGACTTCCTTCTAGTAAAAGGTTTTGCTTGGAGTTTTTAGTTGCATTTTTACTTGATTTATCTTTGTGATCTTTCTTGTTTAAATGCATGTGTTGGGAGGTTACTCTCGTTGCTAGTTCGAAATGTTCTAGTAATGGAGATGGTAACTTGGTTGAGAAGTTACACTCGGTACTAGTTCAAAATGTTCTAGTATCGTAGGTGGTAACTTAGTAAGAATACTTGTAAACTTATGAACTTAAAAACCATAAAAACTCAAGTATCAATGTGTAGAAGTCTTAATGTGTTGAGTCCGCAACAAAGGCCGGCTAATGTATTAAAACTTGGGTATGGCTGTCCTCAGGATGAATCCAGACCAGCATGCAGCCGCATTCATAAATACATGTTCGTGAGTCGTAGGGACTGGGACGAAGAGCTTGGAGGTTACTGGGCTTGCTACCCTGGCCAAAGCTGTCTACACGATGGTGTAGCTCAAGGTGATGTTCCAGTTGCATGCCTTTGTGGTTGCAACTCGGGTGTTCACAGAGTGTTGAGGAGAGGAGACATACCGGCCCCTTAAATTAAAACTTGTTTTAAAACTCTTTTGCTTTTATTCAAGTTTATGGCGTTGTAGTTGATTGATTGCTTAGCTCACTAACTTCCGCATGCTATCTCTGATTAATTGATTGTTTGATTGCTTGTTTTATTGCTTGCTTGCTTGCTTGATTTTTTGTTATTTTGGGGTTTGGGGTTGGGGATTTATTATGATTTTGCAGGACCCTGAGCTCACTAAGTAACCTTTGAGATTACTTACGTTGAAGTGTTTTATCTTGCAGAAACCTTAGAGGGAATTAGAGGGTGTGGTGAACGTTAGGACCCCAGGAGTAGTTTTTGTGTCTATTTGTAAAATAAAGTAACCAAACTTTGGCTCTAGGCCCATTCGAACTCTATAATTTTTTTGGTAACCGTCTTGTAATAAACTCTTTTATATATTTAATACAATCGGATTTATATTCATACAAGTAATAACTGGTATAGACTTTGTCCAAGTCGGCTCAATGCCTGGAATGCCTCAAGGGTTGCAAAGCCTAAAAGATGTTCCATGCGGTCGAAAACGCCACCGACGAACTGGCTAAGGGTCCTGATGTGTTCTTGAACCTCGGCCGGATCGTTGGTGAACGTTTTCAACGCAGAGTCTCGGGGCGTTCCGTGGTCCGTCTGGCCATGGGACAGTTCCGGGGCGTTACATACAACCTTGTGGGAAACCTTCTGGTTAGAACCTTTTAGCTCTGATACCAAAATGATGAGATCCCGACTCATAGTCGTTTACAGATTCGTACGGACGGACGGATGCTCGGACGGACGGTCGGATGCTCCGACGGACAGTCGCGGCGACGGACGGACGCTGCAAATGGATGGACGGACGGATTGTACGGTCGAACGCAGGAATCTGGTTACAGAACGTTGGATGGAGGAACTTTATCGATGAGTACCTTGACTCGACAAGCTCCCGACGCGAGGGACGGCGGAAGAACAGCCCGGTAAGTAACTCGACCCGAACGGCTCTCAAGGGATGAATGGCGGAACGAAGTAGCAACATGCGAGAGATGGTAGGAGTCGCGATACGGCTAGCTTAAACGATCTGAACCCGGTTCAAGATTGTTTAAGGATTTTTGTTGTCATGAGAGACAAAGAGATAAAGAACAACTTTTTAATTCATTCAAGGTAGGCTACTTTTACAAGAGGGTTCAAGACCATTAAATAGGCAAGTCTACAAAGGGGAACTCTTAACCCTAAGGAAATGTGGCCAAACGCCTAGCCTTACACATGGCTCTAAAATATCTAACAGTCCGCAAATATTTAAAAGAAATATAGGATTGCCATGTCACTTTGGCGGCAATGCGTTAGAGGGCATAGCCTTGTTAAAACCTTCTCGGTAAACCCAATTGGACAAACCTGAGTAAGGAAAAAGAGTACTACACCTTATAACGTCTTAGTGTCTTCACCATTTGGTGATGGTGAAGACTACCCGGACAACCTCAGACAGGTGGGACGGATTATCTGGTCGTGGTTCTTGGCCGGATGGGTCGTGAGCTTGGAGGAACCATTCGATGAAAAGGTTGCACTTGGTACGGAGGTTTCGACTTGCACTCTTGCTTCTTGTAGTGGCTCCTGGAACAATCTGTGGCACTTGAACAGTCTTCCTGGTGCTTTGTCCCGAACTGGCCTCGAGAGTGTCCGCTACATTGATCATGATCATTTGGGCGGCTCCGGCAGTTGGATGGACAAACTTGAAGAGCAGCATGTCGTTTGGCTTCTCATAGGCCAAGTATCTCGCCAGTGTCAGGTACTCGATATCCAGCCATCTCTGGTCATGGTCCACTCCTTTCAAAGGCACATCGCAAGCCAACAAAATTGGTGTAACTAGTCCTCCTATGGAGATCTCTCCAGCTCCCTCTCTTCTCCCTGTTTTCATCGCCCATGACTGATCGAGCAGCATAAAGACCATGCTAGTATTCGCAACATCTCCTACTAGCGGTGTACCATCCCTAGCATTGTCTAACACTCCACACAAGGAAATGTCTAGCAGCTGGAGCTCATGGTCATTCACATTCCCAGTCTCCTTTCTAGCAAACAAGGTGCAAGATAGAGATTTGTGAAAGTACCTTTAAACGGGGCTCCTTATTTGAGCTGATATGGAGCTTGTAGACTTGTAGGGGAGCTTGTCTCCTATTTTCAGCCATAGCGACTTCATCTCCTCCTTGCTCACCTCCATGCCTTCTCCACTCCCAGCCTTTAAACCATACAGCTTCTCCATCTCCTTGAAAGTAAGCCGGTACTCCTTCTTTCGCACGGAGAATGTGATGAACCCGATCCCCCCATCGGGTAGTAGGGTTGGGTGATCTTCGAAATAATGTGAACTGTCTCCTCCTCATAAGCCTCGAGGTGGGCTCGCATCATAAGGCCCATGTGGCACATGTTGAACAGGAACTCGACATCTCTAGCGATGCCCAACTACTTCATCGTTTCTCGGTGAGGGTAGCGGGTACCAACAAAACTCATCTTGTAGAAAACCTTACATAGCTTGGTCGGAGTCTCCACCTCTTTTTGCTTCAGTCTCCGCGAAGCTTGGTGTGTGCGTTCTCTCTGCTCCTCCTCTCGCTCACGGTTCTCAGCTGCTCTTTCGGCTACCTTCTCAGCCCTTTCAGAGGCTGGTCTCTTCCCTCTTGTAACCGCAGCTCTGCTCCTCAACCGCGACGTTTGGATCTCCTTTGGCTCTCCTCCATCTGCATTAGAATTGACCTCCATAGGGTCGGTAACAGTCCTCTCGGATGTAAACAAGTCCCTACGTCGAGGAGATCGGCGAACAGCACTCGCCACCGGGCTTGGTGAGCGAACTCGGCGGTCTACACGATCGGTTGCTCGAGCACCGGATCAGGTGATGGATCGGATTGAGCATCGGGTTGGAGAAGCTAAACGTCCAGCCAGCGGTTGGGAATGCGGAACGTCTCCTCTTCCTTGAGGTTTGACGGCATCACCTCTGGTTCTAGCAGCGGCAGTGGTTGATCTGCTTCCCTTCTTTTGGTATGTCTTCATCTTTGGTGCCATGGTCGAATTCTTGAAAGTAAAAACAGAGACTAAGCCAAGATCAATAGGGTTAGTTCCCGAAAAATCAAAGAGTCTCGATTCCCTTGAGAGAAAATAGAAAGTAGGAAGGCAAAAAGCTTTTAGGGTTGAGAGACTTATCGGTTTGTGCTGCTGAGGGAGAAGGGTTCTAGTCCCTTTAAATAGAATAGTGTTAGCAGCTTGGGCTTCACCGAGAGTGGGCTTGGGTTTGTCGAATTCAGACTCCACTCGCCACCCGAGTAGGAACACGATCAAGCGCGTCGGGTACGGATTCGGGTTGAGCCTCGGGTTTCCCAAAATTTCCTTTTTCACTTTTCCTTCTTTTCTTTTTTTTTTATAAATAAAAATATGCAAAAATAGAAAATGAGATAAAATAAATAAATAAAACTTAAAACAAAATAAAGGATACCTTTGGGACTTCCTCCGAAGTGAGCTTGTTTTAAGTCACTGAAAGGACCGACCTTTTTTTAAAAAATAAAAAAATAAATAATAAATATATTAATATAATAATTAAACTACAACTAAGTGGTCCCATATCCACTAGCCACATAGCCACAATCACAATCAACAGCGGAATAACAATACCAATATCCAATAAATAACCAATAAATATAAATAACCAATAATCATGACATAGCCAATATCCAAATAACCAATCATCAGAAAACATGGAACCAGCAACCTAGCAATGTTTCTAATGACTCAACTCTAGCAACCTAGCAATGCCGGACAACATCCAATCGAGTCACTAGAACACCCTCCTCTTCATTGCCTTGATTCCACGATCATACTTTGCCTTTACCTGCACCACAAACACAAATTGAGATGCATGACTATTTGATAAACACTCA